>NW_006761585.1:0-2214 GCF_000271605.1 Fomitiporia mediterranea MF3/22
ATAATCCAATGTTGATGTGTCTTCTACTATAAAGGTATCTAGTAACATAAACTGTTCAATTTCTTTAACTGTCTAGCCTTCCTGAGTAATAATTTCTGACTGACCTTGGAGGCTTCTAAGGGATCCTGGTGGACTATCTGGATGTTGTGTTTCAATTCTACTATAGTCTTGAAATGTTTGGATTCCTCCTTGTATTATGTTAACAAGCTCTTCTTCTTCAGCTGAAAAACCTGATAATTCACTTTCTTGATTTTCTTAGACTGTTTCTCCTTGAGTGAAATGTTCTTGTCTCTAAGAGTATTGAGTATTAGAAGTACTTCCTTCTCCTCTATCACTTTGTTGTTCCTCTCTACTAATTCTTTGTAATATAGTAGTTAGGTTGTATTGTGACTGTGCCAACCTATTCAGGTATACTTAAGATATTCCTGATTCAACCTGTACTTCTTGTACTCTGTTAGTAAGGTCCTGTATCTTGTCCAAGATTTCCTGTAGCTTTGTATGAATATTAAAGATATTCAATACCTGTGTATCTAGATTTGATTGTATCTGCTCCAGCTTTTCTCCTTGTTGTTCTGATTGTATAAGACTACACAAGTATGTAATTTCCCCTTGTATAGTTCTATAATATATGTCTTGACTTTGAGTAGACCTGATTATTCTGTTAAGACCTAAGAATTGTTGTATCCAAGTCTTTGTCCTTGTAATCCAAAGACTATAATAGGTCCCTAATTTATTTGAATAGGAGTAGCTAGAGTGTGAACCTCTTCTTTGAGCCAATCTTGTACTGTTCCCCAATTGACTCTTCCTCTTACTCTAAGTATATGTAATAAGGAGTGTTCCTACAAGTAGTAGGAATATGAGAATGGTTGAGGGATTGGATAATAGAGGGCTGTATGATAATAGGCTTCTACCTGTGCCCAGTACCAGTTGTTGTATGTGTAATGTTCTAATCCTTTCCTTAATCTAATACAAAGCCACTTTTTATAGCTTGTTAACTTTGTTTAGTATAATATTACAAAAGTTGCTTACTTTTGCAATATCTGGATATTCTTGTTCTAGTACAAGTAATACACTGTGTAACAGATTACAATGTTGTTATAATGTGTATAGATAGTCTGAGTATCCTTGGATTTGTTCAATCCAGATTTGTTGATTGATAGGAGTGCCTACTGTATAGGCAACAGTTGATACTACTCTTCCTTGTTTGAAAGAGTCTAAGGGAATTTCCCCCTGTATCCAAAATGGTATTCCTTTAACACCTCCTAGTATCAACACTTGTTCCTGTGTATAAGCTACTAAGTAATTAAGAACTAGTAGCACTTCTTAATTAATCTTTCTTTTCTTACTATAAAAGAAAGTTACTTGCCTTAACAACTGTTCTAAGTAGTAGAGTAATTTATCTACCCACTTTGAATGTTGATTATTAAGGTTAGTTAATATTATAAAGTAAGTTTTAGAGTTGATGTACCTGTGTACTAGCTCCAGGTTTAAGTTCCCCTTAGTAGACTAGAGCTTTACTAGAATAGTAAAGATTTGTAACTAAGTTGGAGTTTTATCAAAGTGTAAGATATACTCACTTTACTAGTCCTAATCCTTAGAAATAGTAACAGAATAGAGTATAGAGGGTAAGACTTGTAGACTTGTATAGTGAGAGGGTAAAGGAGTCCTACTTTAGTCAAGCTACAAGTGTAGCCTAGTAGGTTGGTAGTAGAGTACTTCCAAGTACTAAGTAACTTAAGTTAATAAAACTATCTTTTAAGGGCCAAACTGGCCTCCTTATATACCTTTTGCTAGAGTAATGTTACTCTAGTGACTTTAGTAACTCCCTTCACTGTTGTTCCTATGAAGTAGAGCTGGCTAATCCTTTAGACTGTATACTACACTGGTTTGTGTCTTCTATTAATCTGCTGACACTAGTTTGTGTCTTTTTGTATTCTAGATTAATCTTCTAATGACTCCTTTACTGTATTGTTATGTCTTCTATATTTCCTCTCATGCTTCTAATGACTCCTTATGAGTCCTCCTAACTAGTTATGCTGTGTAAGCTGTGTAATACTTTTCTCATAGAGTAGAGCTCTCTATTGTTCTTATGACTCTGTCTGACTCAACCTGTACTTCCTGTACACTAGTTTGTAATACACTTTTCTCATAAGGTAGAGTATTATGACTTCTAATGACTCCTTATGACTTCTGTAATATAAAAGGCTGTTCTTC
>NW_006761586.1:0-2214 GCF_000271605.1 Fomitiporia mediterranea MF3/22
ATTGTAATTATGATAGGACATGGTATTGATCTCTTAAAGTCCTTAGTATAAGCTGTAGTATGCTCAATTGTATTAAAATCGTTGAAGTTAGTAGTCATAGTGTGGATTTGTACAGGTAAATCATACATATATGCTCTATTTCCAGATATGGGATGTGAGTCAATATCTTCCATGCTTGCAACTGAATACATTGGCTCAAACAATTCAGGATTAAAGATATCCTCTATCTCTAATAGTTCCTGATGATTGTAAACGTATTTGGCTGAATATTGAGCTTGTCTGAGTAGAGAATACCATTCTCTGACATCAAATCCGTTCAGAAAAGTGATCTTAACAGGTAATGTGTACTCATTTCCGTTCTCCCAATTGTCTATGATTGTAAACTGTGTATCTGTGCTTCTGAAAACATAGAATCGATTGTGTAGATACTTATTCCAAAGTCTTCTGTTGCATTTCCAGTCAAAACAGTATGGAATTCCTTCTATAAGACATCTAGTAATTCCAAAACATACTGTATTGTTGTATTCACTGTAGAAATAGCCATTTCTGTAGATTGATCTCATTCTCCTCTGATTTCTCTTTCTAAGTTCAGTGTTTACGAGGGGAATCTTCAATTCTGAAGTGTCAGAAGAGGTTTGTGGCTTCAAATCCAATTGTTCTAGACCAAATACTTGCAAAATAGTATTGTAACCAACTAATGAATTGTAATTCTCATTCTTCTGAGTTGTAGACTCGTAACTATCGTCTGGATAATGTATCTGAATAGCCATAGATTGTATTCGCAACGTAGAAGATGATGGATCCATTGTATTGTCTGCTATAAGATCCAAATCCAAGTAATTATCATCTTCCAAAGTATTGGTTAACTTATCTAGAGTGGAATAATTGATATTAATGCTCTTAGACAATGTATTTGTATTGGAAACACTGTTCAGCTTTACTGTACTATGTGTAGGACAATCTTTAGCTAAATGCATAGTCTGTTTACAGATAAAACATTGTCCTTTAGCTCTCATATTGTCTAGTTCAGCTTGTGAATGCCTTTTTACACCTGTAGAATAAGTTTTCTTACTGTTCTCTTGCTTATTCTGCCTGGTATCTTTGTACTTCGGTTTGTAGTCCTTAGATCGGTCTTTCTCTTTAGGACTTACACTGTTAGACTGTATGCACTGCCTGTTACAATTATTACAATTATAATCATAATTCCTGTCCTTTGGTTGATTCTTATTGTCATTCCTGTAGTTCCTCTGGTTGTTCTTCTTCCATCTATCTTTTCGATGGTCTTCTTTGTTACTCTGAGGATAGAATTGATCTCTAGTATCTGTATGCCATTTAATTCCAACAGCTTCATTTGCTTTTTCAATGTTCTCAAGCCTGTCTTTGAATTCTTCATACAAAACTGTGTCTGGATTCAAACAATCCAACCATAATTGCCTTTGATACTTAGGATGAAGTCCATCCCATGCTCTCCTGGTCAAATCTCTATCGGAAATATCACCTAGATTGATTGCTTTCATTTCTAGATTGTACAAATATTCCTGTATGACTCTGTATCCTTGTTTCATTGTATTAAACTCTTTTCTAAGCATTTCTGCAAAGTTAGATGGGAAACAAAAGTCCATTAGACCTTTAAAGAATTGTGATAAGGTCCATTGAGATTCGTTCATGCCTATTTTCTGTAGATAGAAGTCCATAGCTTGTCCTTTAATGAAGTTAGGTAGTACTCCCACTTGTTCTTTAGGGAAATAATGTAAACCTGATTGCTTCATGTACTGATTGACTTCCATGACAAACTTGGTGTATCTTTGAAGGTTAGGTTCACCTGAATAAACTGTAGGAACGATAGGTTTTGCACTCTGCATCTGTATCTTCAATTTCAGAAGTTCCTTGTTCCATTTCCTCTTGGCAAGCTTTTTACACTTCTTAGTACCTTCAGAGTCACTTGAATCAATGTCTGTAGGTTCGAATAATGCATCACTATCATTGCTATCGTCAGAACTTGAGTATCTGCTCGAATCTGAAGAATCCAAAGAGCTATTGCCTGGATCTGGGTCAGGATCCTGCCTTTTTATGATTTCTGCTCTCTGTATTGCACGATTCACATAACTCTTTCTTGCAAGGTTGTCTGAGGGTCTCACTGATGTGAATCTATTTGTCTGCAGTGTATTCGAGCTTTGTGGCTCAGCAGTATCTTGTGTGGTTCTTTTTCTGTGG
>NW_006761587.1:0-2212 GCF_000271605.1 Fomitiporia mediterranea MF3/22
AATATAAGATATGTCTGGCTGTGTGCAATCTGCAACATATCTTAACAATCCTACCATATTCATGTATAGTATTGTTTCATTATTACTTTTGTTTGTATCATACATATTGTTTGTATTGTTAGATAGATCTATTCCAGGAGTAATAGGCGTTTGTAGTGCCTTTTTGTTTTTGAAGTGGTAATGCTTAATTATACTTTCAATATAATGCTTTTGCCATAAGCTAATTATTCATTAAGGTCTATCTTAGCTTATTTCAATACCAAGTGACTAATGTATTTTGTTACTGTCAGTAAATACAATGTGTTGTCTTAATACATGTTTAAATGCTGTTATTATAGTAATAGTTTTGCCAATAATCATAATATTGTTAATGTGTATAAATGTTACAAGAATCATTTTATTATTTTGTTTTTTGTAAAATACAGTGTGATTGTAATTAGCTTGTTCTAATCTGATCTTAAGTAGTAGTTCAGTAATCTTCTTATACTATTGTCTACCTGCTTGTTTCAATCTGTATAATGCTTTATTTAAGTGTAACACCTGTCCAGGTTTAATATCTGTAAGTAGCCTGCCTAGTAGCAGTTTCACATAAATGAGTTTGTCCTCATTTAGTTCTCTGTAAAGATATGCAGATTTTACATCTATCTGATATATTTTGTAGTTCTTAGATGCTGCCCAAGATAACAATAATTGTACTGTTGATAGTTTTGTTACTAGAGCAAATAAGTTGTCAGAATAGAAGTCTATTCCATTCTTTTGAGTGTATCCTTACACTACAAATTGTGCTTTGTATTTGTCTATTTGGCCATTAGCCAGTCTTTTGATTTTATAGACAAATTTCGTTCCAATTATATTTGTATTTGTAGGGGGGATAGTATATATTCATGTGTTTCATTGTTGAAGTGACTGTATTTCATCCTTCATAGCTTTGATCCACTGTTCTTTGTCTATATGTGTTATAGCATTGTAATATGTTAATAGATTGTTATAGATTTTGTTGAGGAATTTGTTAAATTCTGTTAGATACATAGCTAGGTTTATATTGTCTTTGTAATTTAAACCTATAGTTTGTTTAACCAGTCTTTGCTCTTGTGTAGAGTATTGTATGATAGGTTCTTTATCTTTATTATTGTTATTAGGAAGAGTTTTATCATTGTTTGATGTATCATTGTTATGATTATTCTCCCCTTCAATCCTAGACATTAGTTTGTCTATGAATTGTATGTTGCATTTGACAGTAACTTTATTATTATAGTACACTAAGTAACCTTTACTGTTGTTATCATAACCTAGCTATTGTGTGTGTTAGCCTCTAGGTTGTAGTTTATGTGTTTGTTCGTTCTGTATGATACAATATGCACCAAATTCTTGTATATTATCTATTTGATAATGTTTGTTATACTGTTTGTAATATAGTGTTGTGAAATTAATAGCAACTCTCAGTGTTCTGTTATGAATAAACATTTGATATTGTACTACATATACTCAGAATTTTATAGGTAACTTTGCTAATAACAGACACATACATATACTGTTAAAGATAGTCTTATACATACATTCTGCAACTCTGTTCTACTACAGTGTATTGTGTACTGTTAATCTATGTATTGTTCCTTAACTTTCAATATACATAGTGAAGTCTTTACTTAGGAACACTGTATTGTTATCACTTTGGAGAGTTTTAACTCTTATACTATACTGTGTAAAGAGTCTTATTGTATACTTTACATATTCAGTGAAAGTATTGCTTTTATGCTACATAAGTAGTATAGTTACTCATTATGTAGCATCATCTACAATAGTAAAAAGGTATTTGTACTTACTGTAAGCTTGTACTAGGGCAGGTCCCCAAATATCAATGTGGAGATAATCTCTATAAGATTGTACAAGAGGTGTTGTTTGTATTTTTGGTATTTCATTACATTGTATGTTTGCTTTGATACAATCTGTACACTACACATTTTTATTGTCTGTTATCCTTTGACTTATAATCTTGGGATACTCTTGTATGAGTTTGTGCAAGTAATCGAAATTGACATAACCTATTTGTTAATGTAAATCAACAATAGTGATTGTATTAATAGATTGTTTATTATGATGAGAAACTATCATATACAAGTTATTTTGTACATGTATTTCACTAATCTTTGTATGAGTAGGAGAATAAATAATACATTCATTGTTTGTTTTTGTTAAAACATATCCTGCTTTA
>NW_006761588.1:0-2212 GCF_000271605.1 Fomitiporia mediterranea MF3/22
CTATTCATGTGACTTACTATTTTCCCTCTTAAGTATAAGATTACTGTTTCTACTTTATCCAAATCATTTGTAATGTTGTAATGTCTGAAGTGTATTACTAGATTTGTTTTAAACACTTCTAGATCTTCCCCTTTCTGTCCTGAAAACTTTAGCAGTTTTAGGTTGATTTTCCTTGTTCCCTCCATATTACTCTTTTTCTAGTTACTAGATTCTGAATTTGGTGTATAAGAGTCTGATAAACTTGACTCTGAACTAGTACTACTTTGATAGGTCTGATACAACCAACTATAATAATCCAATGTTGAGGTGCCTTCTACTATAAAGGTATCTAGTAACATAGACTGTTTAACTTCTTTAACTGTCTAGCTTTCCTGAGTAATAATTTCTGACTGACCTTAGAGGCTTCTAGGGGATCCTGGTAGACTATCTGGATGTTGTGTTTCAATTCCACTATAGTCTTGAAATGTTTGGATTCCTTCCTGTATTGTGTTAACAAGCTCTTCTTCTTTAGCTGAAGAACCTAATAGTTCACTTTCTTGATTTTCTTGGACTGTGTCTTCCTAGGTAAAGTGTTCTTGTCTCTAGGGGTATTAAGCATTAGAAGTACTTCCTTCTCTCCTGTCACTTTGTTGTTCCTCTCTACTAATATTTTGTAATATAGTAGTTAGGTTGAATTGTGACTGTGCCAACCTGTTCAGGTATACTTGTGATATTCCTAATTCAACTTGTACTTCTTGTACTCTGTTAGTAAGGTCTTGTATTTTGTCCAAGATTTCCTGTAGCTTTGTATGAATATTAAAGATATTTAATACCTGTGTATCTAGATCTGATTGTATCTGCTCCAGCTTTTCTCCTTATTGTTCTGATTGTATAAGACTACACAAGTATGTGATTTCCCCTTGTATAGTTCTATAGTATATGTCTTGACTTTGAGTAGACCTGATTATTCTGTTAAGACTTAAGAATTGTTGTATCCAAGTCTTTGTCCTTGTAATCCAAAGGCTATAATAAGTCCCCAATTTATTTGAATAGGAGTTGCTAGAGTGTGAACCTCTTCTTTGAGCCAATCTTGTACTGTTCCCTAATTGGCTCTTCCTTTTACTCTAAGTATATGTAACAAGGAGTGTTCCTACAAGTAGTAGGAATATGAGAATGGTTGAAGGATTAGATAATAGAGGGCTGTATAATAATAGGCTTCTGCCTGTGCCTAGTACCAGTTGTTGTATGTGTAATGTTCCAATCCTTTCCTTGATCTGATATAAAGCCACTTTTTATAGCTTGTTAACTTTGTTTAGTATAATATTACAAAAGTTGCTTACTTTTACAATATCTGGATATCCTTGTTCTAGTACAAGTAATGTACTGTGTAACAGATTACAATATTGTTGTAATGTGTATAGATGGTCTGAGTATCCTTGGATTTGTTCAATCCAGACTTGTTAATTGATAGGAGTGCCTACTATATAGACAACAGTTGATACTACTCTTCCTTGCTTGAAAGAGTCTAAGGGAATTTCCCCCTGTATTCAAAATAGTATTCCTTTAATACCTCCTAGTATTAACACTTGTTCCTGTGTATAAGCTACTAAGTAATTAAGAACTAGTAGCACTTCTTAATTAATCTTTCTTTTCTTACTACAAAAGAAAGTTACTTACCTTAACAACTGTTCTAAGTAGTAGAGTAATTTATCTACCCACTTTGAATATTGATTATTAAGGTTAGTTAATATTATAAAGTAAGTATTAGAGTTGATGTACCTGTGTGCTAGCTCTAGGTTTAAGTTCCTCTTAGTAGACTAGAGCTTTACTTAGAATAGTAAAGATTTGTAACTAAGTTGGAGTTTTATCAAAGTGTAAAATATACTCACTTTACTAGTCCTAATCTTTAGGAATAGTAACAGAATAGAGTATAGAGGGTAAGACTTGTAGACTTGTAGAGTGAGAGGGTAGAGGAGTCCTACTTTAGTTAAGCTACAAGTGTAGCCTAGTAGGTTGGTAGTAGAGTACTTTCAAGTACTAGGTAACTTAAGTTGATAAAACTATCTTTTGAGGGCCAAACTGGCCTCCTTATATACCTTTTGCTAGAGTAATGTTACTCTAGTGACTTTAGTAACTCCCTTCACTGTTGTTCCCATGAAGTGGAGCTGGCTAATCCTTTAGACTGTATGTTACACTAGTTTGTGTTTTCTATTAATCTGCTTACACTAGTTTG
>NW_006761589.1:0-2211 GCF_000271605.1 Fomitiporia mediterranea MF3/22
CTGTCTTACAAACGTTCGGAACTCGACCCTAATAAACATTACAATTACAAATAAATTGTCATTCACACTTAGCAAAAGTGGAGTAATGACATTTAATGTAAAACTACAAAACAAAGATGATGAGCATACTAAGGTGAATACAATTTCACTACAAAACATATACTATCATCCCAATCTGAACTTCACACTTGTTAGTGAAGCACTATTATGCAAAGCAGGATATGTTTTAACAAAAACAAACAATGAATGTATTATTTATTCTCCTACTCATACAAAGATTAGTAAAATACATGTACAAAATAACTTGTATATGATAGTTTCTCATCACAACAAACAATCTATTAACACAATCACTATTGTTGATTTACATTAATGAATGGGTCATGTTAATTTTGATTACTTGCACAAACTCATACAAGAGTATCCTGAGATTATAAGTCAAAGGATAACAGACAATAAAAATGCACAGTGTACAGATTGTATCAAAGCAAACATACAATACAACAAAATACCAAAAATATGAACAACACCTCTTGCACAATCTTATGGAGACCATCTCCATATTGATATTTGGGGACCTGCCCTAATACAAGCTTACAGCAAGTACAAATACCTTTTTACCATTGTAGATGATGCTACACAATGGGTAACTATAGTGCCTATGCAGTATAAAAGTGATGCTTTCACAGAATATGTAAAGCATACAATGAAACTCTTTACACAGTATAGTATAAGAGTTAAAACTCTGCAAAGTGATAACAATACAGTGTTCCTAAGTAAAGACTTTACTACATACATTGAAAGTCAAGGAACAATACATAGATTAACAGTACACAATACACTGTAGCAGAACAGAGTTGCAGAATGTATGTATAAGACTATCTTTAACAGTGTACATATGTGTCTGTTATCTGCAAAGTTACCTATGAAATTCTGAGTATATGTAGTACAATATCAAATGTTTATTCATAACAGAACACTGAGAGTTGCTATTAATTTCACAACACTATATTACAAACAGTATAACAAACATTATCAAATAGATAATATATGAGAATTCAGCACATATTGTATTATACAGAACAAACAAATGCATAAACTACAACCTAGAGGCTAATATGTATGATGGCTAGGTTATGATAACAATAGTAAAGGTCACTTAGTGTGCTATGATAATAAAATTACTGTCAAACACAATGTACAATTCATAGACAAACCATTGTCTAGGATTGAAGGGGAGAATAATCATAATGATGATACATCAAACAATGAAACTCTTCCTAACAACAATAATAAAGATAAAGAACCTGTTATACAATACTCTACACAAGAGCAAAGACTGGTTAAACAAACTATAGGTTTAAATTACAAAGACAATATAAACCTAGCTATGTATCTAACAGAATTTAACAAATTCCTCAACAAAGTCTATAACAATCCATTAACATATTACAATGCTATAACATGTATAGACAAAGAACAGTGGATCAAAGCTATGAAGGATGAAATACAGTCACTTCAACAATGAAACACATGGATATATACTATCCCCCCTATGAATACAAACATAATTGGAACAAAG
Source organism: Fomitiporia mediterranea MF3/22 (assembly GCF_000271605.1). Classification (NCBI taxonomy): domain Eukaryota; kingdom Fungi; phylum Basidiomycota; class Agaricomycetes; order Hymenochaetales; family Hymenochaetaceae; genus Fomitiporia; species Fomitiporia mediterranea. The sequence continues at coordinate 1,583 of NW_006761589.1, forward strand.
TTTGTCTATAAAATCAAAAGACTGGCTAACAGCTGAATAGACAAATACAAAGTACAATTTGTAGTGTAAGGATACACTCAAAAGAATGGAATAGACTTCTATTCTGACGACTTATTTGCTCCAGTAACAAAACTATCAACAGTACAATTATTGTTATCTTGGGCAGCATTTAAGAACTATGAAATACATCAGATTAATGTAAAATCTGTATATCTTTACAGAGAATTAAATGAGGACAAACTCATTTACATGAAACTGCTGCCAGGCAGACTACTTACAGATATTAAACCTGGACAGGCATTACACTTAAATAAAGCATTATACAGATTGAAACAAGCAGGTAGACAATAGTACAAGAAGATTACCAAACTACTGCTTAAGATCAGATTAGAATGAGCTAATTACAATCATACTGTATTTTACAAGAAACAAAATAATAAAACAATTCTTGTAACATTTATGTACATCAACAATATTACAATTATTAGCAAAACTGTTGCTATAATAACAGCATTTAAACATGCATTAAGACAATATGTTGCATTTACTGACAGTAACAAAATACATTAGCTACTTGGTATTGAAATAAGCTGAGATAGACCTCAACAAACAATTAGCTTACAGCAAAA
>NW_006761590.1:0-2209 GCF_000271605.1 Fomitiporia mediterranea MF3/22
CATCTATATAGGCAAAGTGTATAAAGGAGACTACTTTCCTATAGTCTCTTCTCAGAGCTCTCAGTTCCCTTTCCTTCACTAGTACTAGTCCTCCTCAAGCATAGAGCTTCAGAGTATTGGCTCTGGCTCTTTACTAGCTTTAATAGTCCTTTGTCTTTGTATAAAGCATTCCTAGCTAGCTATGTAGTTTCTCCCTAAGTAAGTATAATATTTTCCTTTTATTTCTTCAGGTTTTCTCTTAGTCTTTTCCTTTATACTTCTTACTCTGAACACTATACTCTTTCCAGGTCCCCTCTCCATACAAGCATTCTAAATGACTTGTCTTTGGTTGAGGTTATTAAGTAATACTGTGCTAGAGTATGTGTTTAACCTTGGAGAGATAAAGACCTTGTTCTTAGGTTTTGTTATCTTTTCCTAACTGACTTAGTACCTACTCCTTCCTGTCCCCTCTCTCTACTAATAGATTAATCACCCATTAGTAATGATTAGAGGTTAATAATGCTGAGCTAGAGTTCTTACTAAGCAGGACAACAAAGGTAGCCTAGTTGATCTGGCCAATCTCTAGACTTGTGACTAATAGGGTTTTGTATATAAACTTCTTGGTCCTAAGTCTTGAGTTAAGCTTTTCCAAACTTAGTTACAGTATTTGACAAAAGTATTACACATTAGTATTTCACAAACTTCTTTCTTTATTAAAATTATTATTATATTAGCTTATATTAAATAAATACTGTATTATTAAAGTAGACCTTGTGTATATAATGTTAGTATAATAATTAGACTTAATACTTACTTATAATAATTAATATACTTTAATTTAAGAAAAAGTGTCTGTACATTTCTTTTGATTACTTTTAATAATTTTATTATATTACACATTTGTATTAAAAAAACTCGTTATATTAATATAGTGATTTAGTATTTAGTATACCCTCCTTGAGCCTTTGCCAATACATTAACTTGTCTGGGCATACTAGTATACAAACTTGTAATATACTCATTATCTATTTGGTACCATTTCTCCTGTAAAATCCTCCACAATTCATTAACATTCCTTGGAAGTGGATTTCGAGCTTGTACTTTATTGTCAAGATAGTGCCAGACATGTTCAATAATGTTCATGTCTAGGCTCAAAGGGGCCCAATTGAGAAGTTTGATTCGTTTTTCTTGTAGCCATTTTGATGTTGCTTGAGATTTATGCTTCAGATCTCTATCCTACTGAAAGAGAAACTTGGTGTGTGGAATGTTGTAGTCAGAAAGGGTGCCAAGAAGTGATTTGTTGAGGATTTGGATGTATTGGCTAGAGTCCATATTCTTTTTGATGCAATGAAGACAGCCAACACTATGTGTAGTAATGTATCCCCAAACCATAAGATGTCCACCACCATGCTTGATGACCTTCTTTATGTTCTTTGCATGGAGTGACTCCCCCTCCCTCCTGTACACAATATTCCTTCCATCCTGCTTGAATAGATCGATTTTCGTCTTGTCTGAGAAAATAACCTTTTCCTACTTTTTAAGAGTCCAAAACCAATGTTTGCTAGCCCAATATCTCCTGCAAGTGATATGCTTCTTAGACAAGTATGGTTTAATGAGAGGGACACAGGCCACTATTCCATATCCTTTGAGAGCACAATGAATAGTTTGTACAGAATCAGACAGGAAGTACTTGCATTTAAGGTTGCTGGAATCCTTTGCTTTGCCTGAAGTAAGTAAATAGGTAGTATAGCATACTTTATGAATGTTGAATTTGTGTGGACGGCCTGGTTTGGGTTTGACATAGTATGGGTTAGGGTTTTTGAGCAGCTTGCAGTAGTTCTGGGAGACTGTCAATACATTGCAACTGAGTTTTCGTGCAATTTTGACATTGCTCAACCCTTGACTCTTTCAGTCTAAGATATGTTGCTTTTTTGTTAGTGTAAGATATGGAGCCATTTCAGCAGATCCAGAGTAGTCTGAATTGAGCAAAAGACAGAGTATTATTGATAGTGATAGAGTACTAGTATGGTGCATGTTTTGCAGCATGGCACAACCAAAAAAAATAGCATGTGACCATTTGCACAATCTTGCAAGTTTTCTCCTATTTTAGAATATATATTAGTTATTTTTAACTTCATTTTTTGCTATATTATACAGTAAATAATAGTACTTATATCTCATAATTATAGTTCTTAGTTGTCTGTATATAATCTTTTAATTAATAGATTAG
>NW_006761591.1:0-2208 GCF_000271605.1 Fomitiporia mediterranea MF3/22
ACATATATTTCTTTGTCTTCTGTCAATTGTCCATACAGATATGCTGATTTTATATCTATCTAATGTATTTCATAATTATTAGATGCTGCCCATACTAATATTAATCACACTGTAGATAGTCTAGCAGTAGGAGCAAATAAATTGTCTGTATGATAGTCAAGGCTATTAATCTGATAGTTTCCTTGAACTACTAATTGTGCTTTATATTTTTCTATACTATTATCAGTGTATTGCTTTATTTTATAGACAAATTGTGTTCTGATGATATTAATATTATTGTGTGGATTTGTGATTTCCCATGTATTATGATTTTCTAATTGTTTTATTTTGTCTTTCATAGCTGTAATCCATGAATCATGATCTGGACATTGGATTGCTTCATAAAATGAAGTCAGATCCAATTGTATTTCACTTATTTTAGCATTAAATTCTGTTAAATGAATGGTAATATTATCTTCATCCTTTTTGCTAAGTGTATACATGTGTTTCATTATGTGTTTATTCTCCATACATTGTTCAAGCTTGATAGTATGTTCTGTCAGTTTCTGTTTCTGTTCTGATCAACATAATTTAGGTTCTACTTCTTTTTCAGTTAATTTAACTTTGTTGTCTGTTAAGTCTGTTGGTTCTGCCACTTTTCCTTTTTTGTTAGGATCAGTGTTGTCTGTATCATTGTTGTCTGTTCTCATTATTCTATTGTCTGTTTTGTTATTTTTAATTATTAAACACTTGTTTGTATTGTTGTTTGTATTGTCTATTTTCTCCCCTTCAATTTGAGGAGGTTTACCTTTGAGAAATTGAATATTTTGTTTGATGGTAATTTTATTATTGTGCCAAGTTTTATAGCCTTTACTTTCATTGTCTAATCCTATCCAACAAGTAATGATACCTTGCTGTTGTATTTTTGTAGGATTTTTGTTGCAAATGATAATATATTGACCAAATTCATATATATTATCAATTGTTCTGTGTGTTCTGTAACGTTTGTAATGTGGGGTATTGTAATTTAAAGCAGCACACAGTGTTCTATTATGAATATAGGTAATATGAATTGCTGCTTTGGCCCATAATATAAATGGTAATTCAGTAGATGTTAGATATGCTCTTACACCTCTAAATATAGTTTTATGTGTTTGTTCTGCTATTCTGTTCTGTTACAGAGTATGATGTACTGTTAATCTTTGTTTTGTTCCTTGTGAATCTAAATATTGTTAGAAATCTTCACTAAGGAATACAGTATCATTATCACTTTGTAAAAGCTTTATTTTAACTCTGTACTGTGTAAATATTTTAGTTGTCCATTGTACATATTGTATATATGCATTGGATTTTGTTTGTAATTTGAGCATTATGCACTAACGAGTAGAATTGTCTACAATCATTAATAAGTAGTGTATGTTCTTATATGTGTGCAGTTCAATAGGACCAATGATATCAATATGAATAAGATCTCCAAATTGATTTGCAAGAGGAGATTGACATAGTTTTGGTATTGGTGTACATTTGATATTTGCTTTTATACATTCAATACATTCTTTTTCTTCATAGTTTGTTATTTTAGTTGATAGTACACTTGGTTGTGTCTTTAATAATTGTTTAATATAATTGTAACTTATGTGTCCAAGGCATTTATGTATATTATAAATAGATAGTTTGTTCATTGTTTTTAATAAATGATTATTGTACAAGATATACAAGTTATTTCTCAATCATATATGTCTGATGTATTTGTTACATAGTAATGTTATAGTACAATTATTGTTTGTAAACATAAAAGAATAACCTTCCCTACATAGTAGTGCTTGACTTATGAGGGAAAAGGTCATTTGTAGATAGTAATAGACATTTTGTAATGTTATGACACTTTTTTCTTGTATATTCTTCAGGATTTCAATACACATAGATCCAGCTCAATTAAGAGTCATTGTTGACCTATTTGCAATAGTTACAATTGTAGGAGTTATGTTGTGTACATCCATTAATTGAAATAGATAAGGAGTAGCATGTATTGATACACCAGAATTGAGTAAATCCATTGTTTGTGTATAGGATTTCTTGTTAGCTATGATTGTATTTATAAATACGTTAGTACATACCCAGGAAGTGTATTGTTCGAATTGTTTGTCCTGGTTGCTTGGAATAAGAGTATAAGTGTTATTGTTCATTTCAACATTGTCTTCCTTTAATTCAACATTGTTTTTGTTTGGG
>NW_006761592.1:0-2208 GCF_000271605.1 Fomitiporia mediterranea MF3/22
GTTATTCAGCTTTTGCTAACTGTCTGGGGTGTGTTTCTAGAGTGGTTGAGGGTCTGGACGAGTTGCAGGAATGTCTGCCCAAGCTTGAATACATTCATCTGTAATTATAAAGCTCAAAGGGTATGAGTTATATGATGAAGACGAGGCATACTTTCAACAAGTCGGAAGAGTCAATAAGGATATAACTTCGAGTCTCCTTCTGCCGACACGCGATATAAAAACAAACGGCAATGATGTTCATATTCTTCCGTCCTTTCGTAAATTTATGTTCAGTTCAAGAGATAGAGTGTACATGCATATCGCAGCTGTCTGGACGACCTTCGAGAAGCGCATAACGGCTCTGACGTTCCGGTTCTCCTTGCTAGAAGGGCAAATTTATGAGGACTGTGCCACCAAACCGAAATCAAATATAAATATACCATTACCAATCGTCTATTCACGAGATTCAGAAGTGTTTCTCTTCCCATACAGACCTCACATCCTCGCGTGTGCTAAAGATTAAACAAAACGATGACAACGACAACAACACATAAACATCACTTAGTTCAACTTCACGAACGCAAACCAAGACCAACTTCTTACTTGCACCGTGTCCAACAAACAACCCCTTCACGATCACCGCATCACCCGACGACTCGCCAAACACAAGTTCAGACACAATCGCATTCTTCTCAACAACCGTCCCACAACCAACACAGAAAGCCATTGCCTGCAGCTGCATCGTATTCTATGATTTTACCACCACAGTTACCACACACCTAGGGATCCGAGCGTACCGTATACGGGTACGACCGTACTCTGTACAGGCCTGTACGGGGTACGGTCGTAAAGATACGACCGTTTTTTGAGTTCTAGGACACAAGTACGGCTACAGTGTGTACCGTATACAGCCGTATACGGTAATACGCTTGTAAATACAAATTTAATATTATATTAATAGAAAGAAATAATTAATATACTTTAAAATCGTTAAAAAGGCCTATTATTACTTTATATGTATGTCCCTATCAAATTAGCACTTGTTATGCCCATTTTCATCAATATATTCAGTAAATCTGAAATATGATTTGTATGAAGTAATAAAAGAGAGTCACATGACTAACTATTTTGAGAAGATAAATAATATAATATTAATACATTGACCCCAAGATTAGCTAAGTTTGGTGTTTTTATGTATAAAAGGTATATTATAAGGTATACAAAGAGAAGAAATAGTTATAAATTGTGCTACACATGTTATTAATACTGAAAATCTTCTTTGGATGTCCGTACTCTGTATACGGCCGTATACGGCCGTATTTGGCCTAATAGGATACGGGATACGGCCCGTTTTATACGAGCCGTATTTGGTGTCTCAAAGTCCGGTACGAGTACAGATCGTACCGTGACCGAAACGGGTCGTAACCGTACTGTACGGTACGATTCGGATCCCTACACACACCGTCTGTTCGAATTCATTTCAGCGTTGTCATTCACAAGAAAAAGAAGCTTTTCGGGGAGTATACCATTTCATAAAAATTTAATAAACATAACCCGGGGTATCTGAGTGAACGGGGAGAGAAGTCGTTCCGTGAATCCGAAATGAATGCGTGGGAAACACCTAACGTATTTTGATTCAGCTGCCACTTCGCCAAACTTTAACATTAACCCGTCCCTTTCATTCTGCTACACAAAAAGAACACTATTAACGTTTTTTGAGGATTAACGTTAGCCCCTGATGGCCCACGAGTCAAGACTAACAAAGGCAAAAACAAGCTCAAGAGTAATGAACGCGAACGGTACGTTTTTTTTCTCACTTCTCACCATTCCGAAGTAATTTGCTTACGTCGACTGGCCAGTCTTCAATCGATTTCGGCTGCATCCGCTGCGAAAAAAACTCAAAAGCCTCGCACGGGAGTCCATGGATCGATATCGCTACCAGTGTACCATTAAAAACGCTCTGGGGTGGTGTATTTGCGATGTTTCTCGTCAGCATCCATCTTTTGCATCCTTTGGCCCCTCAGTGAAACCCACTGAAACAATGAACGTTCAATCCATTCATTCGTAAGTCCAATTTTCTTTCGCATCCTAGTTCAACACATTAATAAAGGATTTAGGATGAGCGTGCTAGAGCTTTCCCAAGTGATCCTCTGTGCGACTATTCAAGGGTGACCCCACCTCATCTGTCTCTGACTGGTCCAAACCAGAGCTACCGATTTGCGTACTTGA
>NW_006761593.1:0-2207 GCF_000271605.1 Fomitiporia mediterranea MF3/22
AGGGACCTGCCCCAGTACAAGCTTACAGCAAGTACAAATATCTTTTTACCATTGTAGATGATGCTACACAATGGGTAACTATGCTACCTATGTAGCATAAAAGTAATGCTTTCACTGAATATGTAAAGTATACAATGAAACTCTTTATACAGTACAGTATAAGAGTAAAAACTCTCCAAAGTAATAACAATACAGTGTTCCTAAGTAAAGACTTCACTATGTACATTGAAAGTCAAGGAACAATACATAGATTAACAGTACACAATACACTACAGTAGAACAGAGTTGCAGAATGTATGCATAAGACTATCTTTAATAGTATACGTATGTGTCTGTTATCAGCAAAATTACCTATGAAATTCTGGGTATATGTGGTACAATATCAAACGTTTATTCATAACAGAACACCAAGAGTTGCTATTAATTTTGCAACACTATATTACAAACAGTATAATGAACATTATCAAATAGATAATATATGAGAATTCAGTACATATTGTATCATACAGAACAAACGTACACATAAACTACAACCTAGAGGCTAACATGTATGATGGCTAGGTTATGATAACAACAGTAAAGGTCACTTAGTGTGCCATAATAATAAAATTACTGTCGAGTGCAATGTACAATTCATAGACAAACTAATGTCTAGGATTGAAGGGGAGAATAATCATAACAATGATACATCAAACAACAATGAAACTCTTCCTAATAACAATAATAAAGATAAAGAACCTGTCATACAATGCTCTACACAAGAGCAAAGACTGGTTAAACAAACTATAGGTTTAAATTACAAAGATGATATAAACCTAGCTATGTATCTAACAGAATTTAACAAATTCCTTAACAAAGTCTATAACAATCCATTAACGTATTACAATACTATAATGTGCATAGACAAAGAACAATGGATCAAAGCTATGAAGGATGAAATACAGTCACTTCAACAATGAAATGCATGGATATATGCTATCCCCCCTATGAATACAAATGTAATTGGAACGAAATTTGTCTATAAAATCAAAAGACTGGCTAACAGCTGAATAGACAAATATAAAGCACAATTTGTAGTGCAAGGATATGCTCAAAAGAATAGAATAGACTTCTATTCTGATGACTTATTTGCTCCAGTAACAAAACTATCAACAGTACAATTATTGTTATCTTGGGCAGCATCTAAGAACTACAAAATACATTAGATAGATGTAAAATCTGCATATCTTTACAGAGAATTAAATGAGGACAAACTCATCTATGTGAAACTGCCACTAGGCAGGCTACTTACAGATATTAAACCTGGACAGGCATTATGCTTAAATAAAGCATTATACAGATTGAAACAAGTAGGTAGATGATGGTACAAGAAGATTACTGAACTACTACTTAAGATCGGATTAGAACGAGCTAATTACAATCATGCTGTATTTTACAAGAAACGAAATAATAAAACAATTCTTGTAACAATTATGCACGTCAACAATATTATGATTATTGGCAAAACTATTGTTATAATAATGGCATTTAAACATGCATTAAGGCAACACATTGCATTTACTGACAGTAACGAAATACATTGGTTACTTGGTATTGAAATAAGCTGAGATAGACCACAACGAATGATTAGCTTACAGTAAAAGCATTATATTGAAAGTATAATCAAGCATTACTACTTCAAAAACGAAAAGGTACTACAAACACCTATTACTCCTGGAATAGATCTATCTAACAATACAAACAATACATACAATACAAACGAAAGTAATAATGAAACAATGCCATACATGAATATGGTAGGATTGTTAAGATATGTTGCAGACTGCACACAGCCAGACATATCCTATATTACTGGGCAATTAGTGTGCTACTTACAAAAGCCCTAAACACATCACTACAAAGCAGTGAAACATTGCTTTACATATTTAAAATATACAACAAATTGTTGGCTTCAACTTGGAAGCACAAACGCCTTAAAACTATAAGGCTATTGTGATGCAGACAGATGAATGACAGAAGGACATAAAGCAATAAACAGCTACATCTTTCAATTAGCTAAATCAACCATATCTTGGTTAAGCAAACAGTAAACCTGGTACTACTATCTGTTTACAAGCAGAGTTGCAAGTGCTGGCATATGCTACTCAAGAGCCATTTGGCTCAACATTCGCTAGAGAGTACTGCAGACTGAATCAGTGCCCATTACA
>NW_006761594.1:0-2206 GCF_000271605.1 Fomitiporia mediterranea MF3/22
TTGGATGTGCTGTTTGTTCAATGTTTGCTTTTATACAATCAACACATTGTTTTTCATCAAAGTTTGTTATCTTTTGAGATAATATTGTTGTGTTGTTCTGTAATAAACGTTTAATATAATCATAACTAATATGACTGAGACATTTATGTAGATTGTAAATTTTTAACAAGTGTAGCAGGAGTGCCCCAAGTACTCTCTCTTATTGAGACATCAAGCAAGTATCTACCTTATATACTACATAGTGAAGTCTGATAATCTGAGACATTCCAAGAGCAGTAATTCTACATAAGGCAATTGGGGATTTCCTAATCCAGAGTGCAATCTAATACTCCCCTTCAAGCATTAATTAAGAACTAAGACTGTATGCCTAATAGTTTGTTTAGATGCTTGATCTGCAGGACGTGGAGAGCCTTTGTAAGGATGTCTGCTAATTGGTTCTGTGATTGAACATAGTATACATTAATGTATTCGTTTTGAATGTAACATTACACAAAGTCTTTTTGTAAATCAAGATGTTTAGTGTGAGCATTGTATGTTATTTTGTCAGACTTTACAGTCTTTATTACACCTTGATTATCACAATAAATTGTAATGGGTGCCAATTCAGTCTGTAGTACTTCTTCAGTGAATTGTTTGAGCCAAATGGCTTCTTGAGTAGCATATGCTAGTGCTTGCAACTCTACTTTGTAAACAGATAGTGGTACCAGGTTTTGCTGTTTGCTTGACCAAGATATAGTCAATTTAGCTAATTGAAAGATGTAGCTGTTTATTGCTTTATGTCCTTCCATCATTCGTCTGTCTGCATCACAATAGCCTTGTAGTTTTAAGGTGTTTGTGCTTCCAAGTTGAAGCCAACAATTTGTTGTATATTTTAAATATGCAAAGCAATGTTTCACTGCTTTGTAGTAATGTGTTTGGGGCTTTTGTAAGTAGTGTGCTAATTGCCCAGTAATATAGGATATGTCTGGCTGTGTGCAGTCTGCAACATATCTTAACAATCCTACCATATTTATGTATGGTGTTGTTTCATTATTACTTTTGTTTGTATCATACATATTGTTTGTATTGTTAGATAGATCTATTCCAGGAGTAATAGGTGTTTGTAGTGCCTTTTTGTTTTTGAAGTGGTAATGCTTGATTATACTTTCAATATAATGCTTTTACTGTAAGCTAATTGTTTGTTGTGGTCTATCTTGGCTTATTTCAATACCAAGTAACTAATGTATTTTGTTACTGTTAGTAAATACAATGTGTTGCCTTAATGCATGTTTAAATACTGTTATTATAGTAATAGTTTCGCCAATAATTGTAATATTGTCAATGTGTATAAATGTTACAAGAATTGTTTTATTATTTTGTTTCTTGTAAAATACAGCATGATTGTAATTAGCTTGTTCTAATCCGATCTTAAGCAGTAGTTTGGTAATCTTCTTGTACCATTGTCTACCTGCTTGTTTCAATCTGTATAATGCTTTATTTAAGTGTAACACTTGTCCAGGTTTAATATTTGTAAGTAGCCTGCCTGGCAGCAGTTTCACATAGATGAGTTTGTCCTCATTTAATTCTCTGTAAAGATATGCAGATTTTACATCTATCTGATGTATTTCATAGTTCTTAGATGCTGCCTAAGATAACAATAATTGTACTGTTGATAGTTTTGTTACTGGAGCAAATAAGTCATCAGAATAGAAGTCTATTCCATTCTTTTGAGTGTATCCTTGCACTACAAATTGTGCTTTATATTTGTCTATTCGGCTGTTAGCTAGTCTTTTGATTTTATAGACAAATTTCGTTCCAATTACATTTGTATTTGTAGGGGGGATAGCATATATCCATGCATTTCGTTGTTGAAGTGACTGTATTTCATCCTTCATAGCTTTGATCCATTGTTCTTTGTCTATACACATTATAGCATTGTAATATGTTAATGGATTGTTATAGACTTTGTTGAGGAATTTGTTAAATTCTGTTAGATACATAGCTAGGTTTATATTGTCTTTGTAATTTAAACCTATAGTTTGTTTAACTGGTCTTTGCTCTTGTGTAGAGCATTGTATGACAGGTTCTTTATCTTTATTATTGTTATTAGGAAGAGTTTCATTGTTGTTTGATGTATCATTGTTATGATTATTCTCCCCTTTAATCCTAGACATTGGTTTGTCTATGAATTGTACATTGTGCTCGACAGTAATTTTATTATTATGGC
>NW_006761595.1:0-2204 GCF_000271605.1 Fomitiporia mediterranea MF3/22
AAAATCCTACAAAAATACAACAGTAAGGTATCATTGCTTGTTGGATAGGATTAGACAATGAAAGTAAAGGCCATAAAACATGGCACAATAATAAAATTACTATCAAACAAAATATTCAATTTCTCAAAGGTAAACCTCCTCAAATTGAAGGGGAGAAAATAGATGATATGAACAATGATACGAATGAGTGTTTAATAATTAAAAATAATGAAACAGACAATAGAATAACAAGAACAGACAACAATGATACAGACAACACTGATCCTAACAAAAAAGGAAAAGTGGTAGAACCAATGGACTTAACAGACAACAAAGTTAAATTAACCAAAAAAGAAGTAGAACCTAAATTACATTGATCAGAACAGAAACAGAAACCGACAGAATGTACTATCAAGCTTGAACAATGCATGGAGAATAAACACATAATGAAACACATGTATACACTTAGCAAAAAGGATGAAGATAATATTGCCATTCATTTAACAGAATTTAATGCTAAAATAAGTGAAATACAATCAGATCTGACTTCATTTTATAAAGCAATCCAATGTCCAGATTGTGATTCATAGATTACAGCTATGAAAGACAAAATAAAACAATTAGAAAATCATAATACATAGGAAATCATGAATCCATACAATAATATTAACATTATCAGAACACAATTTGTCTATAAAATAAAGCAATATGCCAATAATAGTATAGAAAAATATAAAGCACAATTAGTAGTTCAAGGAAACTATCAGATTGACAGCCTTGACTATCATACAGACGATTTATTTGCTCCTACTGCTAGACTATCTATAGTATGATTAATATTAGTATGGACAGTATCTAATAATTATGAAATACATCAGATAGATATAAAATCGGCATATCTGTATGGACAATTGATGGAAGACAAAGAAATATATGTTAAACCTCCTCCAGGTAACTTAATAGACAGATTACAGAATGGACAAATATTACAATTATGAAAAGTACTATACAGATTAAAACAAGCTGGTAGAAGATGGTATAAAATGCTATCTAATATACTACTTAAATGCAGATTAACAAAATCTGAACATGATAATGCTGTATTCTTTGTAAAGAAGAAAGAAATAACTGTAGCCATATTATTTGTACATGTCAATGATATTACTATTGTAGTAATGAATAATAATACTATTACAATGATAAAACAATCTATTGTACATTATTTACAATATACAGACAGTAGTGAATTACACTGGCTACTTGGTATAGAGATTCAATACAACAGAGAGTATAGATTCATCAGGATGCATCAGACACATTATATTAATAGTATAATAGAAAGTTACAAACTTACAAATGAACAAAGTGTACAAACACTCATACAGCCTGGTACACAATTAAAAACAGTATTGTAAACCAATAACAATAGAGAACAAATGTCTGATATACTATACATGAACATGGTTGGTGCACTTAGATACATTGCAGACTGTACATGGCCAGATATAGCATTTGCAACAAATCAGTTAGCTAAATACCTTAATGACCCTGGTATGGAGCATTATCTGGCACTTAAACATTGTTACATGTACTTAAAAACTATGAACAATGTCTGGCTCCAACTTGGTAGCACAAATCAATCAATATTGAACAGATATACAGACACAGATAGTATGATGCAAGAAGGGCATTGTGCAATATCAGGATATGCATTTTACTTGAGTGATTCATTAGTTTCATGGTCAAGTAAAAGACAAACACTGGTGGCAAATTCAATGTATAAAGCTGAATTAATAGCTCTTGTAAGAGGAACACAGGAAGCAATCACACTTACTCATTTAGCTGAAGAGATTCTGCAGGTCTCTGATGCACTAATTAATATCTATTACAATAACAATACTGTTATACAAACAGTTACATTAGACAAACTCAAATATTCGGAACAAACAAAGCATTTAGATCATAAGAAAGATTTTATTAAATGCTACATTGAGTTAGAGTGCATAAATGCGAAATACATACAGACAAACGATCAACAAGCAGATATATTAACTAAAGTACTATATGTACCACAAGTCAAACATCTTACCAGTTTACTCAGACTAGTAAGAGTTTGAAGGGGAGTATTATGAGATGATTAGTTCATCAACAGATGAACCACAAGACAATGACTTCATAATGTCTCAGTTAGAATACATACAATATAAGGACAAGAGACACTGAGC
>NW_006761596.1:0-2204 GCF_000271605.1 Fomitiporia mediterranea MF3/22
ACATATATTCTTTGTCTTCTGTCAATTGTCCATACAGATATGCTGATTTTATATCTATCTGATGTATTTCATAATTATTAGATGCTACCCATGCTAATATTAATTGTGCTGTAGATAGTCTAACAGTAGGAGCAAATAAATTGTCTGTATGATAGTTAAGGCTGTCAATCTAATAGTTTCCTTGAACTACTAATTGTGCTTTATATTTTTCTATACTATTATCAGTGTATTACTTTATTTTATAGACAAATTGTGTTCTAATAATGTTAATATTATTGTGTGGATTTGTGATTTCCCATGTATTATGATTTTCTAATTGTTTTATTTTGTCTTTCATAGCTACAATCCATGAATCATAATCCAGACATTGGATTGCTTTATAAAATGAAGTTGGATCCAATTGTATTTCACTTATTTTAGTATTAAATTCTGTTAAATGAATGGCAATATTATCTTCATCCTTTTTGCTAAGTGCATACATGTGTTTTGTTACACATTTATTCTCTATGTGTTGTTCAAGCTTGATAGCACATTCTGTCAGTTTCTGTTTCTGTTCCAATCAATGTAATTTAGGTTCTACTTCTTTTTTAGTTAATTTAACTTTGTTGTCTGTTAAGTCTGTTGGTTCTGCTGCTTTTCCTTTTTTGTTAGGATCAGTGTTGTCTGTATCATTGTTGTCTGTTCTTGTTATTCTATTGTCTGTTTTGTTATTTTTAATTATTAAACACTTGTTTGTATTGTTGTTTGTATTGTCTATTTTCTCCCCTTCAATTTGAGGAGGTTTACCTTTGAGAAATTGAATATTTCGTTTGATGGTAATTTTATTATTGTGCCATGTTTTATGGCCTTTACTTTTATTGTCTAATCCTATCTAATGAGTGATAATACCTTACTATTGTATTTTTGTAGGATTTTTGTTGCAAATAATAATATATTGACCAAATTTGTATATATTATCAATTGTTCTGTGTGTTCTGTAATGTTTGTAATGTGGGGTATTGTAATTTAAAGTAGCACACAGTGTTCTATTATGAATATAGGTAATATGAATTGCTGCTTTGGCCCATAATATAAATGGTAATTCAGTAGATGTTAGATATGCTCTTACACCTCTAAATATAGTTTTATGAGTTTGTTCTGCTATTCTGTTCTGTTGTGGAGTATGATGTACTGTTAATCTTCGTTTTGTTCCTTGTGAATCTAAATATTGTTGGAAATCTTCACTAAGGAATACAGTATTGTTATCACTTTGTAAAAGCTTTATTTTAACTCTGTGCTGTGTAAATATTTTAGTTGTCCATTGTATGTATTGTGTATATGTATTGGATTTTGTTTGTAATTTGAGTATTATGCACTAACAAGTAGAATTGTCTACAATTGTTAATAAGTAGTGTATGTTCTTATATGTGTGCAGTTCAATAGGACCAATGATATCAATATGAATAAGATCTCCAAATTGATTTGCAAGAGGAGATTGATGTAGTTTTAGTATTGGTGTATGTTCAATATTTGCTTTTATACATTCAATACATTCTTTTTCTTTGTAGTTTGTTATTTTAGTTGATAGTACACTTGGTTGTGTCTTTAATAATTGTTTAATATAATTGTAACTTATATGTCCAAGGCATTTATGTATATCATAAATAGATAGTTTGTTCATTGTTTTTAATAAATGATTATTGTACAAAATATACAAGTTATTTCTCAATTGTATATGTCTGATGTATTTGTTACATGGTGATGTTATAGTACAATTATTGTTTGTAAACATAAAAGAATAACCTTCCCTACATAGTAGTGCTTGACTTATGAGGGAAAAGGTCATTTGTGGATAGTAATAAATGTTTTGTAATGTTATGACACTTTTTTCTTGTATATTCTTCGGGATTTCAATACACATAGATCCAGCTTGATTAAGAGTCATTGTTGATCTATTTGCAATAGTTACAATTGTAGGAGTTATGTTGTGTACATCTGTTAATTGAAATAGATAAGGAGTAGCATGTATTAATATACTGGAATCAAGTAAATCCATCGTTTGTGTATAGGATTTCTTGTTAGCTATGATTGTATTTGTAAATACGTTGGTACATACTCAGGAAACATATTGTTCGAATTGTTTGTCCTGGTTGCTTGGAATAAGAGTGTAAGCATTATCATTCATTTCAATGTTGCTTTCCTTTAATTCAACATTGTTTTCGTTT
>NW_006761597.1:0-2202 GCF_000271605.1 Fomitiporia mediterranea MF3/22
GTACTCCTTCAAATTCAAAGAAATCAGTGAGTAGTTTGCAAATCTAAATTAGAGACACATATACTCTCACTATGGCTACTAGGATACTCAGAACGCTCGAGGGATGCGAACGAATTGTTCCCCTTGATACAGAGAGACCTCCTCATCAATATTGCAAGAGGCAAGCATCATTCAGAAGTGCTGAAGAGCAGCTTTCCCTGAATGTAGAGAGATTCGAAACAGTGCACACTACAGATTTCGAATTAACAGAGCATACAGACAATGGACAACAAGATTATCTGTTGAGTACTGAACACAATGTGGCCACCAAGCCTCAGCAGACAATCCTGGAAGGGCCCCCAAGTCTGGAAGTTGCTATTAACATGCTAGAGAATAAGTCCTTGTCTGTTGCAGGCTGGAGGCAATCTGATGACCCTTTGCCAGGTGATAAGTCCTTGTCTACACTAGGCTGGAGGCACCCTGATGAACTATTACATACAAGTAATGTAGAACAAAGGCATGTACCTGTACCAGTGCATATTGTTAGACTGATGCACACTGTAGAGCAGACACCAGTGAGTGCTTACCTTACTAGGCTCACAGAAGTAGATAATAGCAGTACAGAGAGCATAAACACTCAGGAAACTGGCATTGAGGATTCTGTCAGTAAGAACAAGAGTATCAGTAAAGGAACAATGCTTTCCTTACAGCAGGAAACGTTCCAGAAGGCCAGAAAGACATTCAGAAACGTCCCTAGGCCAGAGACACTGAAAGCCATGAGTAGGCTAGCCAGTCCATTCAATCAAGGAATTGATATTGAGGAATTGAACAAGAGAACTTATAAGTACAATGGTATGCATCAGGAACATGAAGGAAACATCGATTTGGACACAATCAACCTATCCAAACTAACTGGAGACAAGTTAGCTAAATGGATGTATCAGAAAGTACATTGTTGACACCCAGAAGCTACTAAGGGAATGCCCAAACGATTGGAAGATGCTCCACCGTTTGAAAGCACACATCCTTGGAAGAAAGATCCAGGTAAACCTGTACCTAGTAATAAGAAAAGTGTAAGAGCAAATAAAGGAAAAGCTCCAGATATTTGTAATTACGGTCAGGTAGAACTAGACAGTTACAGCAAAGCAGATTCTGATGTACAAAGAATGTATTTTCAGGAGATAGAGTACAGACAAAATGTGGAATCAGGACAATGGAATTTCAGAAATGAAAGCTACAGCAAGGCTCCCAGAACTCCTCAGGAATTACTGGTTTGTTTCAAGCAAGAAATGTATTGCCCTAAGATAGAAAATCAAGGCAAGGACACATACTACAGATACAACACTCTAGCAGGGCAAGGAGACACATTGCAGAATAAAATACCTGCATATATGCACCATCATACTAATGTTCAAGGATCAATGCATACACCCAGCACAAAACACAATATTAAAATGAACAGACCAAACCCAGACGTGATACGTACAGTTCCAGATGCCTCTGATGACAGTGAAGACGAATCAGAAACTGTGAAAGGTAAAGAGAGCAAGGAAAAGAATTTCCACTGCAGTTCTGTACCCCCTATCAAGCACAGTGTAGATAGGAATAGCAAAGGCCACAGAAAAAGAACCACACAAGATACTACTGAGCTACAAAGTGCAAATACACTGCAGACAAATAGATTCGCATCAGTGAGACCCTCAGACAACCTTGCAAGAAAGAGTTATGTGAATCGTGCAATACAGAGAGTAGAAATTGTAAAAAGGCAGGATCCTGACCTGGATCCAGGCAATAGCTCTTTGGATTCTTTGGATTCGAGCAGATACTCAAGTTCTGACAATAGCAATGATAGTGATGCATTATTCGAACCTACAGACATTGATTCAAGTAACTCTGAAGGTACTAAGAAGTGTAAAAAGCTTGCCAAGAGGAAATGGAACAAGGAACTTCTGAAATTGAAGATACAGATGCAGAGTGCAAAACCTATCGTTCCTACAGTTTATTCAGGTGAACCTAACCTTCAAAGATACACCAAGTTTGTCATGGAAGTCAATCAGTACATGAAGCAATCAGGTTTACATTATTTCCCTAAAGAACAAGTGGGAGTACTACCTAATTTCATTAAAGGACAAGCTATAGACTTCTATCTACAGAAAATAGGCATGAACGAATCTCAATGGACCTTATCACAATTCTTTAAAGGTCTATGTACTTTTGTTTCCC
>NW_006761598.1:0-2202 GCF_000271605.1 Fomitiporia mediterranea MF3/22
GTTGATTGTTTGTCTGTATGTATTTTGCATTTATGTACTCTAACTCAATGTAGCATTTAATAAAATCTTTCTTATGATCTAAATGCTTTGTTCGTTCCGAATATTTGAGTTTGTCTGATGTAACTGTTTGTATAACAGTATTGTTATTACAATAGATATTAATTGGTACATCAGAGACCTGTAGAATCTCTTCAGCTAAATGAGTAAGTGTGATCACTTCCTGTGTTCCTCTTGCAAGAGCTATTAATTCAGCTTCATACGTCAAATTTGCCACTAGTGTTTGTCTTTTACTTGACCATGAAACTAATGAATCACTCAAGTAAAATGTATATCCTAATATTGCACAATGCCCTTCTTGCATCATGCTGTCTGTGTCTGTATATCTGTTCAATATTGATTGATTTGTGCTGCCAAGTTGGAGCCAGACATTGTTTGTAGTTTTTAAGTACATGTAACAATGTTTAAGTGCTAGATAATGCTCCATACCAGGGTCATTAAGGTATTTAGCTAACTGATTTGTTGCAAATGCTATATCTGGCTGTATACAGTCTGTAATGTATCTAAGTGTACTAACTATGTTCATGTATAGTATATCAGACATTTGTTCTCTATTGTTATTGGTTTGTAATACTGTTTTTAATTGTGTACTAGGCTGTATAGGTGTTTGTACACTTTGTTCGTTCATAAGTTTGTAATGTTCTATTATACTATTAATATAATGTGTCTGACACATCCTGATGAATCTATACTCTCTGTCACATTGAATCTCTATACCAAGTAGCTAGTACAATTTGCTACTGTCTGTATATTGTAAATGACATACAATAGATTGTTTTATCATTACAATAGTATTATTATTCATTGCTGCAATAGTAATATTGTTGACATGTACAAATAATATGGTTACAGTTATTTCTTTCTTCTTTGTGAAGAATACAGTGTTATCATGTTTGGATTTCGTTAATCTGTATTTAAGTAGTATATTAGATAGTGTTTTATACCATCTTCTACCAGCTTGTTTTAATCTGTATAGTGCTTTTCATAATTGTAATATTTGTCCATTCTGTAATCCATCTATTAAGTTACCTAGAGGAGGTTTAACATATATTTCTTTGTCTTCTGTCAATTGTCCATACAGATATGCTGATTTTATATCTATCTAATGTATTTCATAATTATTAGATGCTGCTCATGCTAATATTAATCACACTGTAGATAGTCTAACAGTAGGAGCAAATAAATTGTCTGTATGATAGTCAAGGCTGTCAATCTGATAGTTTCCTTGAACTACTAATTGTGCTTTATATTTTTCTATGCTATTATCAGTGTATTGCTTTATTTTATAGACAAATTGTGTTCTAATAATGTTAATATTATTGTGTGGATTTGTGATTTCCCATGTATTATGATTTTCTAATTGTTTTATTTTGTCTTTCATAGCTGTAATCCATGAATCACAATCTAGACATTAGATTGCTTTATAAAATGAAGTTGGATCCAATTGTATTTCACTTATTTTAGCATAAAATTCTGTTAAATGAATGGCAATATTATCTTCATCCTTTTTGCTAAGTGCATACATGTGTTTTGTTATGTGTTTATTCTCCATGCATTGTTCAAGCTTGATAGCACATTCTGTCAGTTTCTGTTTCTGTTCCAATCAACATAATTTAGGTTCTACTTCTTTTTCGGTTAATTTAACTTTGTTGTCTGTTAAGTCTGTTGGTTCTGCCACTTTTCCTTTTTTGTTAGGATCAGTGTTGTCTGTATCATTGTTGTCTGTTCTTGTTATTCTATTGTCTGTTTCATTATTTTTAATTATTAAACACTCATTTGTATTGTTGTTTGTATTGTCTATTTTCTCCCCTTCAATTTGAGGAGGTTTACCTTCAAGAAATTGAATATTTTGTTCAATGGTAATTTTATTATTGTGCCATGTTTTATGGCCTTTACTTTCATTGTCTAATCCTATCCAACAAGTAATGATACCTTACTGTTGTATATTTGTAGGATTTTCGTTGTGAATGATAATATATTGACCAAATTCATATATATTATCAATTGTTCTGTGTGTTCTGTAACGTTTGTAATGTAGGGTATTGTAATTTAAAGTAGCACACAGTGTTCTATTATGAATATAGGTAATATGAATTGCTGCTTCAGCCTATAATGTAAATGGTAATTTAGTAGATGTTAGATATG
>NW_006761599.1:0-2200 GCF_000271605.1 Fomitiporia mediterranea MF3/22
GGGTAAGAGACTATAGAATGAACAAAGAATGAAAGGGTAGGTCAAAGGAACAGAATAATAAAGTAAGGAGGGGTAGTAGTAAAAGTTAGTATGTATATAGTCTATAAACAGTACTTCTAAGAGACAAAAGTCCTGAGTTCTAGTATAGAAGAGTGTAGAACTCTTAGAACTGAAGGTATGAGAGTAGAGAACTATAACACTACCCTCTCTCTAAAACCAATTGTCCTAATTGGTGAACATTAGATTTAGTTAGTAGCTTAAGTATAAGTTAGAACAGTAGGGCTTAGAAATCTGTAAGGCTGAGTTTGTACAGAGTACTAGGATAAAGCTGATAGAACTCTCAGATTACTTTAAAAGTATGAGTAAGGTTCTTAGCAGGTTCTCAAGTGTGCTCCTCAATTAGGTACCCTTTCTAGTAAACAAGGAATTTGAGTTTTCTGTATAGTAGCTTAACATTTACTATGTACTCTACTTTGTATTCTGGTTCAGAACTAATGAGTTCTGGTAGAGGTAGTAAGGGTCTTTATTATAAAGGAAAATCCAGATTGTAGTACTAAGACAATAGAACCTTATTAAACACTGAGTGTATGTACTTCTATATTGTTAGAAGTTAGAGTTTATAGACAGAGACACTAACCTTCTTTTAATAACAAAGGGTCTGAAGCACTTGTTGTCCAACTTCTTTATTAGGCAATCTAAGGTCAGATTAGTAGCTTCTAGTATAACTTTGTTACTAGGCTAGTAATCCTTAGCTACAGACCTCTTCTAATTATAGTTCTACTTTATAATCTATACTACCTTCTTTAAAAGAGCTTGTACATTCTCTCTGGTTCTGTATATCTATTCTACAAAGTCTGTTACAGATTTAGAACTACTGTTCTAGTTCAGAACTGTCCTCTAGTACAGATGTCTCTGTAACGATTGTGCTACCTGTGTATTTGCACAACATGTGTTGTAGGTGCTTGTGGGTGTTTTCCTTTTTGTTCACTAGACTACCCTGTATCCTACTACACATGTATACACATATATAAAGGGTTTTCGAGCTAAGGGTTAGGGGATTCTTTCTCCTTCTCAGCACTCAATTACTAGGTTATCCCAGTCAGTAGTTGAGTGTGCTGGTAAAGAGAGAATCTTTGCATAAGGCTAGTATACCTATCCTTACACATTTTTGACTGAACCCACCTTTCCATAAACCTGCTGGGCTTTGACAACCAGAACTGAGGGCTTGATCACCCTAATACGTTCCTCACATTGCCCAGTACTCCTTCAAATTCAAAGAAATCAGTGAGTAGTTTGCAAATCTAAATTAGAGACACATATACTCTCACTATGGCTACTAGGATACTCAGAATGCTTGAGGGACACAAACGAATTGTTCCCCTCAATACAGAGAGACCCTCTCATCAATATTGCAAGAGGCAAGCATCATTCAGAAGTGCTGAAGAGCAGCTTTCCCTGAATGTGGAGAGATTTGAAACAGTGTGCACTACAGATTTCGAATTAACAGAGCATGCAGACAATGGACAACAAGATTATCTGTTGAGTACTGAACACAATGTGGCCACCAAGCCTTAGCAGACAATCCTGGAAGGGCCCCCAAGTCCAGAAGTCACTATTAACATGCTAGAGAATAAGTCCTTGTCTGTTGCAGGCTGGAGGCAATCTGATGACCCTTTGCCAGGTGATAAGTCCTTGTCTACACTAGGCTGGAGGCACCCTGATGAACTATTACATACAAGTAATGTAGAACAAAGGCATGTACCTGTACCAGTGCATATTGTTAGACTGATGCACACTGTAGAGCAGACACTAGCAAGTGCTTACCTTACTAGGCTCACAGAAGTAGATAATAGCAGTACAGAGAGTGTAAACACTCAGGAAACTGGCATTGAGGATTCTGTCAGTAAGAACAAGGGTATCAGTAAAGGAACAATGCTTTCCTTACAGCAGGAAACGTTCCAGAAGGCCAGAAAGACATTCAGAAACATCCCTAGGCCAGAGACACTGAAAGCCATGAGTAGGCTAGCCAGTCCATTCAATCAAGGAATTGATATCAAGGAATTGAACAAGAGAACTCATAAGTACAATGGTATGTATTAGGAACATGAAGGAAACATTGATTTGGACACAATCAATCCATCCAAACTAACTGGAGACGAGTTAGCTAAATGGATGTATCAGAAAGTACGTCATCAACACT
>NW_006761600.1:0-2200 GCF_000271605.1 Fomitiporia mediterranea MF3/22
GTGTTGCTTATTATTATAGGCAAATTCTGCTGTTAGGATAAACTCTTCCCAATCTTCTTGTCTGTTATTAACATAACACCTTAGATACTGTTCTAATTCCTGATTTACTCTCTCTGTTTGTCCATCTGTTTCTGAATGGTAAGCAGTTGATAATACTTGTTTAATACCTAGTTGTACACATATTTGCTTAGTAAAGTTACTAGCAAATTGTGGTCCTCTATCTGTAGTTATTTTCAAAGATAATCTATGTTTTGAGAAAACATGTTGTATGAATAACTTTACTGTTTCTTTAGAATCTATTTCCTTTTTACAGAGGATAAAGATTCCTATCTTTGAAAATCTGTTTACAATTATTAGTACTGTATCTTTACCAGTTTGTGTAATTAGTAATCCTGTAATAAAATCTACTGTAACATGTTCCTAGGGTCCTGTTGGAATTTTTAATGGTTGTAATGGTGGTTGTGTTTTTCCTCTCTTGTGTTTTGTCTTTTGACATATTACACAAGTATCTATATATTCCTTTATCCAGTTAGTTATTCCTGGCCAATAATATGTTCTCTTTACTAATTCCAAAGTCTTTCTGAGTCCTGGATGTCCAGCTATAACACTATCATAATATTGTTGAACAATTCTGACTTTTTCTTCCTGTTTACCTTCCTTTAGTAACAGTATTTTATTACTATAATTAGTTCCTAAGTCTGTCTCTGTAGTTTCTTCTACAGTCATTGTTTTTATCTGTATTTCTGACTCTTTAAATATTTCCTGAGGGAGTAATACAACTTCCTGATTATCCTTTTCTTCCAGCTCATAGTCAGGTCTTCTAGAGAGTGTATCTGCTCTATTTTTCTTGCCTGCTCTGTATTCTATTTTGAAGTTGTATCTGCTTAGTTCTAGTACCCATCTTACTTGTCTTCTGTTTAATTGCTTTTTGTTTTGAAAAGTTTTCAAATTAGATTAGTCAGTTATTATTCTAATTTGATGTTTGGCTCCTTCTAAATAATGTCTCCAGTTGGCTAATGCTTTTATAATAGCATATAATTCCTTGTCTAGTGTTACATAATTTCTTTCCTGTTTACTAAAAGTTGAAGAATAATAAGCTATAGGATGTAATTCTTTATCCTCCTGTTCTTGTGATAGTATTACTGAGCATACAAAATCTGATGTATTAGTTTCTACTACAAACTGCTTTTCATGGTTTAGCCTTACTAATACTAGTACCTTAGCAAATGCTTCTTTTATAGCTTTAAAAGAGGCTTGTTGAGTGTCTCCCCATGTAAAAGTTCTCTTCTGTAACAGTAAACTTGATAAAGGTTTTACTGTTCCAGAATAGTCTTCTACAAATTTCTTGTAGAAATTAAAGAATCCTAGTATTTTCCTAATGTCTCTCTTTGTTAGAGGTCTAGGCCATTCTAATATAGCTTTTATCTTGTAGGGATCTGCTTTTAGTCCATCTTGATTGACTACAAAACCTAAGTAGTTTAATTCCTGTTTATTAAAGAAACACTTTTCTAGTTTATAGTAAAAGTCTACTTTCCTTAATAGTTGCAGCACCTTTTTGGTTAGCTCTAATAGCTCTTTTTGTGTTTGAGCATAGATAATAATATCATCTAAATATATTACTATCCCTTTACCTATTAGTTCTTTAAAGAGTTGATTCATAGCTCTCTGAAATACTGCTAGTACATTCATTATTCTAAATTGTATTACTAGTAGTTCATATAATCCTTTATGTGTTCTAAAGGCTTGTAAGTATTCTTGTCCTTGTTTTATCCTAATATTATTGTATCCACTTTTAAGGTCAAGAGTTGTAAACCATTTTGCTTCCTTTAAATAGTCTGGTAGTGTGTACATTATAGGTATAGGAAATGGATCAGGTTCTACAATCTGATTTAATTTCCTATAGTCTATAACCATTCTTGCTCCTGAATCCTTTTTGCCTACAAAGAATACTGGTGATACAATTTTAGAATGACTCTCTCTAATGTATCCTTTCTTTAGGTTTTCTTGTATAAATTCCTCTACTACTTCTTGTTCTACAGGAGTTAGAGGATATACTAGACACATTTTAGGTAATTCTGCTCCTTCCTTTAATTTAATATCCATGTCCTATCTGGAATGCTTTAGTAATCTATCTGCTTTATCTTTATCAAACCTGTCTAAGTAATCCTATAATTCTTTGGCACTAATTCCTTTATCTCTT
>NW_006761601.1:0-2199 GCF_000271605.1 Fomitiporia mediterranea MF3/22
GGCCCAAATAGGGATGGCCCTGAGTGATGTAATGATAGAGTGCTCATGTAATTAGATAGATGATAATGTAATGTGATAGAATAATGATTGTAGATCATACCTTCCTAAAACGAAAATTAAACATTCTTTAGGCTGCATACAAGTGTATGGTGGCTAAAACAAACAAAATAATACAATTTTGGTGTGTCTTGCGTTTGTTTCGACTGCGCTACACTACTATGACATCCTCTAACAACTCCGGAGCACTGGAAATGCCAGCTACAAGCACTGAAGGTTTGGAGATGGCATCTTATGGTGCATTCTTCTCCTTTCCTGTATTATCCACTCCAGCTCCGCTTCCTACCACACCACTTCCTCAGCGGGGATCGCTCGAATGGGACCTCGAATACATGGACTACAATATGAGATGGGAGAATAGGCAGGAATTTGATGCTTGGCTGAAAGCAGAGGAGGATAGTAAATGTATTGAACTTAGGGTTGCTAGAAGAAAGGTCTCTGCTGCTGGAGATCCGAGGTTTCGTGAGCGAATAACATTTGTGTGCAGTAGGAACGGTACTGGAGGGGTGAAAGGGTATATAAAGAAGGGGAAAGAGGATCAGAAGCGTGCTGTTGAGTCTAAGAGGATTGGTTGTAAGTGCAAAGTCGAAATCAAAATATATTTTGATACCTCTATCATTCTAGGAACATACGTTCCGGAACATTCGCATCCGATCGGAAGAGACAACATGAAATACACCAGGCTGTCTGGAGCCACAAGAACTCGTATATTCGAGCTTCTACAGCTCAAAGTTCACCCACAAGAAATTGTAAGTCTACAATTTGTATTTCTATACTAAATTCTCATTAATTGATTGCTTTCTAGTTGCACCAGCTTCAGGATGGGGTTTTCGATGGTCCCTCTGCTGAAATCGACCTTGATTCTGTCAAAAGAGATCATTTGGTTTCAATGAGGGACATCTTGTGTGTCAAGAAGGAGCTTGATGCATTTTCCATTCATCTTCACTCAGATGATGGAATATCTTTAAGCTTTTGGGTTGCACGGCTAAGAGACAACAATTCGATTCTTGCATTTAAGTCAGTGGCTGATTCCCCACCTTTAGGATCGTGTCTTTTAAAGGACACCTTCTGTCTGATAGTACAGACACCCTGGCAACGTACAGCCGCTAGTTTATACAGTTGTAATATGCTTTTTGTTGACAGAACTCACAATATCACTCAATACTCGAATCTGATTCTTTACACTATCTTAGTTTGCAATCGATGGGGTCATGGTGAGTCCATATTATACTTTCGTTTCATTTTACTAATCTCAAACGCAGGCATTCCGGTAGCCTGGTGTCTTGCATCAGAAGGCACTGAGTCTATGCACTCATTTTTCTTGTCCAAGTTTCGAGAGGCAAATCCACACGTTACCCCTGCGTTCTTCATGACAGACAAGGACATGGCCCAGATAAGTGCTATAAGAGCTCTATTTCCTGCACCGGAAACAGAGCTTTTAATTTGTTGGTGGCATGTTTTACATGCCTGGCAGCAGCACTTTAATATTCGAGAGTTCCCAGAACTTTGGGAGACGCTCAAAATGTGGCTCAGAATTCGTAACGAGGTGGATTTCATGTCTACTTGGCAACATATTCAGAACATAGCACCTCCCTCTGTTGTTCGTTACTTAACGTCGTATTGGATGAACAATATCAAGCCATGGTCTGCAGTATACTGGCAGGAGAGAAGTGTTCACGAACTTTCGGACACAAATATGCTGCTTGAAGCGTAAGTACATCATTCCATTATATTGAATGCCTTCTTATAGATTTCCATCCAGGTATCATCATGTATTAAAGGCGAATCATCTCGAGGGAAAGCGAAATCGGAGGATGGATTCTCTGATATACACACTGATAGAAATTACGGTCCCCTACTACAAATCCAAGCACGCTCGGCGGGACCTTGGACTCGAAGGCGATGACTTAGAGGAGAAAAAGTGTCAGGACATTGAGAAAAGCCTTATTAAAGTAAGTTTCGTTTTAAAACAAGACTATCTATCTAATTATACATTATTCTAGCATATTGAGGCGCAAATGTACTCAGTACAGTCTTCATCCAAGCCTGAGACATTTTATGAAGTCGATCTTGATGCATTCTCATACACATGTATCGAATTTCCTCTTATTTGCTTTTGCAAGCATATTTGTGCTGTTCAGT
>NW_006761602.1:0-2199 GCF_000271605.1 Fomitiporia mediterranea MF3/22
GAGACAAGGAAAACTAACAATTATAGAATACAATGAAACATTCAAGAGAATATTAGCCTACCTACCTAGTGAGTATAAACCAGGGACAAATGGAAGGAATCCTGTCACAATCCATTTATACAAGAATGGATTAAACCCTAGCAAATTACAACAGTTGGTTACTATCCCTAGTTATACAGAATGGACAGATACAGCTCTCAGTCTAGAGAGAGGAATGGTACACACAAAAACATTTAGACAAGAATACAAACCTCCTAGTGATTATTATAGAGTACTAATGGAAATTGACAGGATAACAAAAGGTAGGGAAATGGTATGCTTCAAATGTGGGCAGAAAGGACATATGGCTAGGAATTGTACTAGAAGAAATCCTCAAAGTAAAAGGCCAAAGTATAAATCTAATAAGAGGTTCACAAAAAGGAACACAGTAATCCCTGAAGAACAGGAAGCCTACATTGATGAAGAGGAGGAAACAGAAGGATCAAGTAAAGAGGATTTTTGATCTAGAGTTTAAAGGTAGTAGAGTCTTTAAACTCAGGAGTAGAGAAAAAGGTAAAAGAAACTCTATAAGAAAAGCAACCAACAAAAATCTACCAGACAGTACAGGCAGCACTCTATCCAACCTATAAAGCAATTATATCATACAGAGGACAGTAAACAACAATTAAGGCTATGTTTGATTCAGGTGCAGGATTAAGTACACTATCACCAAAAATAGCTAAAACCCTCAAGTTAAAACTTATAAAGAATGATAAACCTGGGGTAATTGTCAGAAATGCTAATAGTACAATTAATAAAGGAGGATGGAAGTATAATGCTTAGGTATAGTTAAATACTGGAATTAGTAATAGATGGTTCAAATTTACAATAATGGACACTTATAATAATAAGTGTTTATTAGGATCTGACTATTTAAACAAAGTAAAACCTTTGTTTAACTATCAAACAGGAGAAGTCAGAAGTAGTACAGGAAAGATTAAACTACTAGGCAAAAGTTGGGAAAAGAAAAGGAACCAAAACAGAGAGAAAAATGTAAAAGAATACTCTCAAATTAGAAGTATGAAGAAAACCAAGACAAAGAAGTTTTCCTACAAACCACCTATACTATCAGATTCAGAATCAGATAGTAGTAGATTAGAAAGTCTTTGGTTTCCAGAAAAAGAAAGATATGGTAAAGCTTCTATGACTCCTATTCCAGAATTTATAACACTTGTAACACTTATTAAAAGCTTAACAATACAGGAATTGTAACAGAGCCCTTCAAGAAGTATACTAGACATACAACCAGAATCTAGTATAAGATCATATTCATTAGACAAAGATATAGATACAGATAAAGAAATAACTACTTTATTAGATAAAGTAACTATTTCTGAAGAACAGGTAATGTTACCAAAAGTACCTCAATATCAGGAACCACTTCTTTCTAAACATGAAGCAAGAATGGTTACCTTCAGAGCAGACAAGAAATTTGTAGACTTAGACATAATGTATAAAATAAGACTAGGAGAAGAGCAAATACAAAAGGTAAAGGAGAAAATGCAAAACATTACATTATATAATGAATATGTTAAAAGGAAAAGGGGAGAAAGTATAGGAAGTACACCTCCACCTATAAAGAAAAGAAGGTCAGAAACTCTGGAACTGTCTGTAAGGAGGATGAATCTAGCATCCTATCAGTTAACAGAAACTAACAAGTAAGAGGAGTTAGGAGTGCTCTAACAAAAATTATCTTATTAAACTAGTGAAGAACAGAAGCTTAGAAAACAGTTAAACAAAGTCTCTAGTATAGCACAGAAAGCTTCACAAGAAAAGGCAGAGGTACTAAACAGATTAGGAATAGGCCCAGAAAGAGATAAAAAGGAATTAGTGTCAAAGGAATTATAGGATTACTTAGACAGGTTTGATAAAGATAGAGTAGATAGATTACCAAAACATTCCAAATGGGACATGAATATCAAATTAAAGGAAGGAGCAGAATTACCTAAAATGTGTCCAGTATATCCTCTAACTCTTGTAGAACAAGAAGCAGTAGAAGAATTTATACAGGAAAACTTAAAGAAAGGATATATTAGAGAAAGTCATTCTAAAATTGTATCACCAGTATTCTTTGTAGGCAAAAAGGATTCAGGAGCAAGAATGGTTATAGACTACAGGAAATTAAATCAGATTACAGAATCTGATCCATTTCTTATACCT
>NW_006761603.1:0-2198 GCF_000271605.1 Fomitiporia mediterranea MF3/22
GCTCAAATTACAAACAAAATCCAATGCATATACACAATACATACAATGGACAACTAAAATATTTACACAGTACAGAGTTAAAATAAAGCTTTTACAAAGTGATAACAATACTGTATTCCTTAGTGAAGATTTCCAACAATATTTAGATTCACAAGGAACAAAACAAAGATTAACAGTACATCATACTCTACAACAGAACAGAATAGTGGAACAAATGCATAAAACTATATTTAGAGGTGTAAGAGCATATCTAACATCTACTGAATTACTGTTTATATTATAGGCTGAAGCAGCAATTCATATTACCTATATTCATAATAGAACACTGTGTGCTACTTTAAATTACAATACCCCACATTACAAACGTTACAGAACACACAGAACAATTGATAATATATATGAATTTGGTCAATATATTATCATTCACAACAAAAATCCTACAAAAATACAACAGCAAGGTATCATTACTTGTTGGATAGGATTAGACAATGAAAGTAAAGGCTATAAAACTTGGCACAATAATAAAATTACTATCAAACAAAATATTCAATTTCTTGAAGGTAAACCTCCTCAAATTGAAGGGGAGAAAATAGACAATACAAACAATGATACAAACAAGTGTTTAATAATTAAAAATAATGAAACAGACAATAGAATAATAAGAATGGACAACAATGATATGGACAACACTGATCCTAACAAAAAAGGAAAAGCAGCAGAATCAACAGACTTAACAGACAACAAAGTTAAATTAACTGAAAAAGAAGTAGAACCTAAATTACATTGATTAGAATGTTTTAACAAGTGTAGCAGGAGTGCCCCAAGTACTCTCTCTTATTGAGACATCAAGCAAGTATCTACCTTATATACTACATAGTGAAGTCTGATAATCCGAGACATTCTAAGTGCAGTAATTCTACATAAGGCAATTGGGGATTTCCTAATCCAGAGTGCAATCTAATACTCCCCTTCAAGCATTAATTAAGAACTAAGACTGTATGCCTAATAGTTTGTTTAGATGCTTGATCTGCAGAACGTAGAGAGCCTTTGTAAGGATGTCTGCTAATTGGTTCTGTGATTGAACATAGCATACATTAATGTATTCGTTTTGAATGTAACATTGCACAAAGTCTTTTCATAAATCAAGATGTTTAGTGTGAGCATTGTACATTATTTTGTCAGACTTTACAGTCTTTATTGCACCTTGATTATCACAATAAATTGTAATGGGTGCCAATTCAGTCTACAGTACTTCTTCAGCAAATCGTTTGAGCCAAATGGCTTCTTGAGTAGCATACACCAGCACTTGCAACTCTGCTTTGTAAACAGATAGTGGTACCAGGTTTTGCTGTTTGCTTGACCAAGATATGGTCAATTTAGCTAATTGAAAGACATAACTGTTTATTGCTTTATGTCCTTCTGTCATTTGTCTGTCTGCATCACAATAGTCTTGTAGTTTTAAGGCGTTCGTGCTTCCAAGTTGAAGCCAACAATTTGTTGTATATTTTAAATACACAAAGCAATGTTTCACTACTTTGTAGTGATGTGTTTAAGGCTTTTGTAAGTAGCACACTAATTGCCCAGTAATATAGGATATGTCTGGCTGTGTGCAGTCTGCAACATATCTTAACAATCCTACCATATTCATGTATAGTGTTGTTTCATTATTACTTTCGTTTGTATCATACATATTGTTTGTATTGTTAGATAGATCTATTCCAGGAGTAATAGGCATTCATAGTGCCTTTTCGTTTTCAAAGTGGTAACACTTGATTATACTTTCAATATAATGCTTTTGCTGTAAGCTAATTGTTTGTTGTGGTCTATCTCAGCTTATTTCAATACCAAGTAACCAATGTATTTTGTTACTGTCAGTAAATACAATGTGTTGCCTTAATGCATGTTTAAATACTGTTATTATAGCAATAGTTTTACCAATAATCATAATATCATCAACATGCATAAATGTTACAAGAATTGTTTTATTATTTTGTTTCTTGTAAAATACAGTATGATTGTAATTAGCTTGTTCTAATCCAATCTTAAGCAGTAGTTCAGTAATCTTCTTGTACCATTGTCTACCTACTTGTTTCAATCTGTATAATGCTTTATTTAAGCATAATGCCTGTCCAGGTTTAATATCTGTAAGTAGCCTGCCTGGCAGCAGTTTCACATAGATGAGTTTGTCCTCATTTAAT
>NW_006761604.1:0-2197 GCF_000271605.1 Fomitiporia mediterranea MF3/22
AGTGTTTAATAATTAAAAATAACAAAACAGACAATAGAATAATGAGAACAGACAACAATGATACAGACAACACTGATCCTAACAAAAAAGGAAAAGCAGCAGAACCAACAGACTTAACAGACAACAAAGTTAAATTAACTGAAAAAGAAGTAGAACCTAAATTACATTGATTGGAACAGAAACAGAAACTGACAGAATGTGCTATTGAGCTTGAACAATGCATGGAGAATAAACATGTAACAAAACACATGTATGCACTTAGCAAAAAGGATGAAGATAATATTGCTATTCATTTAACAGAATTTAATGCTAAAATAAGTGAAATACAATCAGATCCAACTTCATTTTATAAAGCAATCCAACGTCCAGATTGTGATTCATAGATTACAGCTATGAAAGACAAAATAAAACAATTAGAAAATCATTATACATGGGAAATTACAAATCTACACAATAATATTAACATCATTGGAACACAATTTGTCTATAAAATAAAGCAATACACTGATAATAGTATAGAAAAATACAAAGCACAATTAGTAGTTCAAGGAAACTATCAGATTGACAGCCTTGACTATCATACAGACAATTTATTTGCTCCTACTGTTAGACTATCTACAGTGCAATTAATATTTGCATGGGCAGCATCTAATAATTATGAAATACATTAGATAGATATAAAATCAGCATATCTGTATAGACAATTGATGGAAGACAAAGAAATATATGTTAAACCTCCTCCAGGTAACTTAATAGATGGATTACAGAATGGACAAATATTACGATTACAAAAAGCACTATACAGATTAAAACAAGCTGGTAGAAGATGGTATAAAACACTATCTAATATACTACTTAAATGCAGCTTAATGAAATCCGAACATGATAACACTGTATTCTTCACAAAGAAGAAAGAAATAACTGTAGCCATATTATTTGTACATGTCAACAATATTACTATCACAGCAATGAATAATAATACTATTGCAATGATAAAACAATCTATTGTACGTCATTTACAATATACAGACAGTGGTGAATTACATTAGCTACTTGGTATAGAGATTCAACGTGACAGAGAGCATAGATTCATCAGGATGCGTCAGACACATTATATTAATAGTATAATAGAATGTTACAAACTTATGAACGAACAAAGTGTACAAACACCTATGTAGCCTGGTACACAATTAAAAACAGTATTGTAAACCAATAACAATAGAGAACAAATGTCTGATATACCATACATGAACATGGTTAGCACACTTAGATACATTGCAGACTGTACACGGTCAGATATAGCATTTGTAACAAATCAGTTAGCTAAATACCTCAATGACCCTGGTATGGAGCATTATCTAGCACTTAAACATTGTTACATGTACTTAAAAACTATGAACAATGTCTGGCTCCAACTCAGCAGCACAAATCAATCAATATTGAATGGCTATACAGACACAGACAGTATGATACAAGAAGGGCATTGTGCAATATCAGGATATGCATTTTACTTGAGTGATTCATTAGTTTCATGGTCAAGTAAAAGACAAACACTGGTGGCAAATTTGACGTATGAAGCTGAATTAATAGCTCTTGCAAGAGGAACACAGGAAGCAATCACACTTACTCATTTAGCTGAAGAGATTCTGCAGGTCTCTGATGCACCAATTAATATCTATTGTGATAACAATACTGTTATACAAACAGTTACATTAGACGAACTCAAATATTCGGAACAAACGAAGCATTTAGATCATAAGAAAGATTTTATTAAATGCTACATTGAGTTAGAGTACATAAATGCAAAATACATATGGACAAACAATCAACAAGCAGATATATTAACTAAAGCATTACATGTACCACAAGTCAAACATCTTACCAGTTTACTCAGACTAGTAAGAGTTTGAAGGGGAGTATTATGAGATGATTAGTTCATCAACAGACGAACCACAAGACAATGACTTCATAATGTCTCAGTTAGAATACATACAATATAAGGACAAGAGACACTGAGCAGTCAATTGTCACCTCACCCCTTGTCTATGCGTGCCCCCCTTAAGTTTTCCCTCTCAACACTTTTAATGTTAGGTTTGAGAGGTAGGAGTGGTAGGATTATGTAAGGGGATTGACCCATACATAACTGAAAGGGGGAGTACCCTATAGAGGCATTCTTTGAATTCATGAGTTCAAAGCA
>NW_006761605.1:0-2197 GCF_000271605.1 Fomitiporia mediterranea MF3/22
ATGGCTACAGTTATTTCTTTCTTCTTTGCAAAGAATACAGTGTTATCATGTTCGGATTTTGTTAATCTACACTTAAGTAGTATATTAGATAGTGTTTTATACTATCTTCTACCAGCTTGTTTTAATCTGTATAGTGCTTTTTGTAATCATAATATTTGTCCATTCTGTAATCTGTTTATTAAGTTACCTGGAGGAGATTTAACATATATTTCTTTGTCTTCTGTTAATTGTCTATATAGATATGCTAATTTAATATCTATCTAATGTATTTTATAATTATTAGATACTACTTATACTAATATTAATTACACTGTAGATAGTCTAGCAGTAGGAGCAAATAAATTGTCTGTATAATAGTCAAGACTGTCAATCTGATAGTTTCCTTGAACTACTAATTGTGCTTTGTATTTTTCAATACTATTGTCAGTGTATTACTTTATTTTATAGACAAATTGTGTTCTGATAACATTAATATTATTGTATAGATACAAGATTTCCTATGTATTATGATTTTCTAATTGTTTTATTTTGTCTTTCATAGCTTTTATTCATGAATCATAGTCCAGACATTGAATTGCTTCATAAAATGAAGTCATCCGATTGTATTTCACTTATTTTAGTATTAAATTCTGTTAAATGAATGGCAATATTATCTTTGTCCTTTTTGCTAAGTATATACATACATTTTGTTACACATTTATTCTGCATACATTGCTCAAGCTTGATAGTATGTTCTGTCAGTTTCCATTTCTGTTCTGATTAACATAATTTAGATTCTGCTTTGTTTTCAGTTAATTTAACTTTATCTTCTGTTAAGTCTGTTGGTTCTACCACTTTTCCCTTTTTATTAGGATCAGTATTGTCTTCTGTTATGTCTGTTAGTACTTCTGCTTTTCCTTTTTTATTAGGATCAGTATTGTTTGTATCATTGTTGTCTGTTCTTATTATTCTGTTGTCTGTTTCATTATTTTTAATTATTAAACACTTGTTTGTATTATTATTTGTATTGTCTATTTTCTCCCCTTCAATTTGAGGAGGTTTACCTTCTAGAAATTGAATATTTTGTTCAAGGGTAATTTTATTATTGTGCCAAGTTTTATAGCCTTTACTTTTGTTGTCTAATCCTATCTGACAAGTAATTATATCTTACTATTGTATTTTTGTAGGATTTTTGTTGCAAATGATAATATATTGACCAAATTCATGTATATTATCAATTGTTCTGTAGGTTCTGTAACATTTGTAATGTAGAGTATTATAATTTAATACAGTACACAGTGTTCTATTATGAATATAGGTGATATGAATTACTGCTTTAGCCTATAATGTGAATGGTAGTTTAGTAGATATTAGATATGCTCTTACACCTCTAAATATAGTTTTATAGGTTTGTTCTGCTATTCTGTTCTGTTGTAGAGTATGATGTACTGTTAATCTTCATTTTGTTCCTTGTGAATCCAAATATTGTTGGAAATCTTTACTAAGGAATACAGTGTTGTTATTGCTTTGTAATAGTTTTATTTTTATTCTGTACTGTGTAAATATTTTAGTTGTCCATTATACATATTGTGTATATGTATTGGTTTTTGTTTGTAATTTGAGCATTATGCACTAACAAGTAGAATTGTCTACAATTGTTAATAAGTAGTGTATGTTCTTATATGTGTACAGTTCAATAGGACCAATGATATCAATATGAATAAGATCTCCAAATTGATTTGTAAGAGGAGATTAACATAGTTTTAGTATTAGTGTATGTTTGATATTCACTTTTATACATTCAATACATTCTTTTTCTTCATAGTTTGTTATTTTAGTTGATAGTACACTTGGTTGTGTCTTTAATAATTGTTTAATATAATTGTAACTTATGTGTCCAAGGCGTTTATGTATATTATAAATAGATAGTTTGTTCATTGTTTTTAATAAATGATTATTGTACAAAATATACAAGTTATTTCTCAATTGTATATGTCTGATGTATTCATTACATAGTGATGTTATAGTACAATTATTGTTTGTAAACATAAAAGAATAACCTTCCCTACATAGTAGCACTTGACTTATGAGGGAAAAGGTCATTTGTAGATAGTAATAAATGTTTTGTAATGTTATAATGCTTTTTTCTTGTATATTCTTTGGGATTTCAATACACATAGATCCAGCTCAATTAAGAGTCATTGTTAACCTATTTGCA
>NW_006761606.1:0-2196 GCF_000271605.1 Fomitiporia mediterranea MF3/22
GTAAACCATTTTGCTTCCTTTAAATAGTCTAGTAGTGTGTGCATTATAAGTATAGGAAATGGGTCAGGTTCTGCAATCTGATTTAATTTCCTGTAGTCTATAACCATTCTTGCTCCTGAATCCTTTTTGCCTACAAAGAATACTGGTGATACAATTTTAGAATGACTCTCTCTAATGTATCCTTTCTTTAGATTTTCTTGTATAAATTCCTCTACTGCCTCTTGTTCTACAGGAGTTAGAGGATATACTGGACACATTTTAGGTAATTCTACTCCTTCCTTTAATTTGATTTCTATGTCCTATCTAGAATGTTTTGGTAACCTATCTGCTTTATCTTTATCAAACCTGTCTAAGTAATCCTATAATTCCTTTGACACTAATTCCTTTTTATCTCTTTCTAGGCTGGGCCTATTCCTGATCTGTTTAGTACCTTTGCCTTTTCCTGTGAAGCTTTTTGTACTATACTAGAGACTTTGTTTAACTGTTTCCTAAGCTTCTGTTCTTCACTTGTTTGATAAGATAATTTTTGTTAGAGCACTCCTAACTCCTCTTACTTGTTAGTTTCTGTTAACTAATAGGATGCTAGATTCATCCTCCTTACAGACAGTTCTAGAGTTCCTGACCTTCTTTTCTTTATAGGTGGAGGTGTACTTCCTGTACTTTCTCCCCTTTTCCTTTTAACATATTCATTATATAATGCAATGTTTTGCATTTTCTCTTTTACCTTTTGTATTTGCTCTTCTCCTAGTCTTGTCTTGTACATTATGTCTAGGTCTGCAAATTTCTTGTCTGCTCTAAAGGTAACTATTCTAGCTTCATGTCTAGAAAGTAAAGGTTCCTAATATTAAGGTATTTTAGGTAACATTACCTGTTCCTCAGAAATAGTTACTTTATCTAATAAAGTAGTTATTTCTTCATCTGTATCTATATCCTTATCTGATGAATATGACCTTATACTAGATTCTGGTTGTATGTCTAGTATACTTCTTGAAGGGCTCTGTTACAAATCCTGTGTTGTTAAACTTTTAATAGGTATCACAAGTGTTATAAATTCTGGAATAAGAGTTATAGAAGCTTTTCCTTTACTATTTCTTTCTTTTTCTGAAAACCAAAGACTTTCTAATCTACTACTATCTGACTCTGAATCTGATAGTATAGGTGGTTTGTGGGAAAACTTCTTTGTTTTGGTTTTCTTCATGCTTCTAATTTGAGAGTATTCTTTTACATTTTTCTCTCTGTTTTGGTTCCTTTTCTTTTCCCAACTTTTGCCTAGTAGTTTGATCTTTCCTGTACTACTTCTGACTTCTCCTGTTTGATAGTTAAACAAAGGTTTTACTTTGTTTAAATAGTCAGATCCTAATAGACACTTGTTATTATAAGTGTCCATTATTGCAAATTTGAACCATCCATTACTAATTCCAGTATTTAACCATGCCTAAGCATTATACTTCCATCCTTCTTTATTAATTGTACTATCAGCATTTCTGACAATTACCCTAGGCTTGTCATTCTTTATGAGTTTCAGCTTAAGGGCTTTAACTATCTTTGGTAATAATGTGCTTAATCCTGCACCTGAGTCAAACATAGCCTTAATTGTTGTTTGCTGTCCTCTATATAATATAATTGCTTTACAGGTTGGATAGAGTACTACTTGTACTGTCTGGTAGATTTCTGTTGGTTCCTTTCCTTGTAGAGTTTCTTTTACCTTTTTCTCTACACCTGAGTTTAAAGACTCTACTACCTTTAAACTCTGGATCAAAAATCCTCTTTACTTGATCCTTCTGTTTCCTCCTCTTCATCAATGTGGGCTTCTTGTTCTTCAGGGATTACTGTGTTCCTTTTTGTGAACCTCTTGTTAGATTTATACTTTAGCCTTTTACCTTAAGGATTTCTTCTAGTGCAATTCCTAGCCATATGTCCTTTCTGCCCACATTTGAAGCATGCCATTTCCTTACCTTTTGTTATCCTGTCAATTTCTATTAGTACTCTATAATAATCACTAGGAGGTTTGTATTCTTGTCTAAATGTCTTTGTGTGTACCATTCCTCTCTCCAGACTGAGAGCTGTATCTGTCCATTCCTTAAATGTCCATTCTGTATAACTAGGGATAGTAACCAACTGTTGTAATTTGCTAGGGTTTAATCCATTCTTGTATAAATGAATTGTGACAGGATTCATTCCATTTGTCCCTGGTTT
>NW_006761607.1:0-2194 GCF_000271605.1 Fomitiporia mediterranea MF3/22
TTTTACTTATTAGTAAACCATACTCTAGTCTCTTTGTTAACCAGTTTTCTAAGTGTGGTGGCTTTACTACTGTTAGATGATTTATGTGAAATTCTCTGATTAACTTTGCTGAATTAGTT
Source organism: Fomitiporia mediterranea MF3/22 (assembly GCF_000271605.1). Classification (NCBI taxonomy): domain Eukaryota; kingdom Fungi; phylum Basidiomycota; class Agaricomycetes; order Hymenochaetales; family Hymenochaetaceae; genus Fomitiporia; species Fomitiporia mediterranea. The sequence goes on from NW_006761607.1 coordinate 120, forward strand.
AATCCTTTTCCAAATGGTTCCCAAGTATTATTTATGTCTGGATAGCCTAACCATTTGATCAAATATTAATATTTGTTCCTCCTCTTCCTACTATCTAAAATGTTTTCTACTGTGTATTCCCATTCCTTGTTGATTAGCTCTGGGTCTGGATTAGTATACACTTGTCTTCCTAGGTATTCCTTTTCTTTATAAGGTATTAACAATCCTGAGTAGAAAACTAGATGAATATTTATCCCTTCTAGTAGTTTTAACTTGTAATTTACTACCCCCATTTGTTTTTCTATTTCAAATGGTCCTATATACCTGTTTGCCAACTTTCTAGTTAATACTGCTAGATTTAAGTTTTTACTATCTAGTAAAACAAAATCCCCTTCCTTTAATTCTGGAAGATTTCCTCTGTGTTTGTTAGTATATTTTTTCATTTGTTCCTGTGATTTCTCTATTGCTTCCTTAGCATTTGCTTGTGCTATCTTTATTTCCTCTAGGTATTTGTCTGCTTCTTCCACATTTGACTTTCTATAATTGAAAGTTATGTTAGGATGTCTTCCATATATCAGGTAAAAGGGTGTATGTTTAGTAGCAGAGTGTTGCTTATTATTATAGGCAAATTCTGCTGTTAGGATAAACTCCTCCCAATCTTCTTGTCTGTAATTAACATAACACTTTAGATACTGTTCTAATTCCTGATTTACTCTCTCTGTTTGTCCATCTGTTTCTGGATGGTAAGTAGTTAATAATGCTTGTTTAATACCTAGTTGTACACATATTTGCTTAGTAAAGTTACTAGCAAATTGTGGTCCTCTATCTGTAGTTATTTTCAAAGGTAATCCATGTTTTGAGAAAACATGTTGTATGAATAATTTTACTGTTTCTTTAGAATCTATTTCCTTTTTACAGGGGATAAAGATTCCTATCTTTAAAAATCTGTCTACAATTATTAGTACTGTATCTTTACCAGTTTGTGTAATTGGTAATCCTGTTATAAAGTCTACTGTAACATGTTCCTAGGGTCCTGTTGGAATTTTTAATGGTTGTAATAGTGGTTGTGTTTTTCCTCTCTTGTGTTTTGTCTTTTAACATATTACACAAGTATCTACATATTCTTTTATCCAGTTAGTTATTCCTAGCCAATAATATGTTCTCTTTACTAATTCCAAAGTTTTTCTGAGTCCTAGATGTCCAGTTATAACACTATCATAATATTGTTGAATAATTCTGACTTTTTCTTCCTGTTTACCTTCCCTTGGTAACAGTATTTTATTACTATAATTAGTTCCTGAGTCTGTTTCTATAGTTTCTTCTACTGTCATTGTTTTAATGTGTATTTCTGACTCTTTGAACATTTCCTGAGGGAGTAATACAACTTCCTGATTATCTTTTTCTTCTAGCTCATAGTCAGGTCTTCTAGAGAGTGTATCTGCTCTATTTTTCTTGCCTGCTCTGTATTCTATTTTGAAGTTGTATCTGCTTAGTTCTAGTGCCTATCTTGCTTGCCTTCTGTTTAGCTGCTTTTTATTTTGAAAGGTTTTCAAATTAGATTAGTTAGTTATTATTCTAATTTGATGTTTGGCTCCTTCTAAATAATGTCTCCAGTTTGCTAATGCCTTTATAATAGTATATAATTCCTTATCTGGTACTGTATAATTTCTTTCTTGTTTACTAAAAGTTGAAGAATAATAAACTATAGGATGTAATTCTTTATCTTCCTGTTCTTGTGATAGTATTGCTGAGCATACAAAATCTGATACATTAGTTTCTACTATAAACTGCTTTTCATGGTTTGACCTTACTAATACTGGTACCTTAGCAAATACTTCTTTTATAGCTTTAAAAGAGGCTTCTTAAGTGTCTCCCCATGTAAAAGTTCTCTTCTGTGATAGTAAACTTGATAATGGTTTTACTTTTCCAGAATAATCTTCTACAAATTTCTTGTAGAAATTAAAGAATCCTAGTATTTTCCTAATGTCTCTCTTTGTTAGAGGTCTAGACCATTCTAATATAGCTTTTATCTTGTAAGGATCTGCTTTTAGTCCATCTTGGTTGACTACAAAACCTAAGTAGTCTAATTCTTGTTT
>NW_006761608.1:0-2194 GCF_000271605.1 Fomitiporia mediterranea MF3/22
CTACTTACAGATATTAAACCTAGACAAGCATTATACTTAAATAAAGCATTATACAGATTGAAACAAGCAGGTAGACAATAGTACAAGAAGATTACCAAACTACTACTTAAGATTGGATTAGAACAAGCTAATTACAATCACACTGTATTTTATAAGAAACAAAATAATAAACAATTCTTGTAACATTTATACACATTAACAATATTACAATTATTGGCAAAACTATTACTATAATAACAGCATTTAAACATGTGTTAAGACAACATGTTGTATTCACTAATAGTAACAAAATACATTGGTTACTTGGTATTGAAATAAGCTGAGATAGACCTCAAAGAATGATTAGCTTATGGCAAAAGCATTATATTGAAAGTATAATCAAGCATTACCACTTTGAAAACAAAAAGGCACTACAAACACCTATTACTCCCAGAATAGATCTATCTAACAATACAAACAATATGTACAATACAAACAAAAGTAATAATGAAACAATACTATACATGAATATAGTAGAATTGTTAAGATATGTTGCAGATTGCACACAGTCAGACATATCTTATATTACTGGGCAATTAGCATGCTACCTACAAAAGCCCTAAACACATTACTACAAAGTAGTGAAACATTACTTTACATATTTAAAATATACAACAAATTACTAGCTTCAACTTGGAAGCATGAATGCCTTAAAACTACAAGGCTATTGTGATACAGACAGACAAATGACAGAAGGACATAAAGCAATAAACAGTTACATCTTTCAATTAGCTAAATCAACCATATCCTGGTCAAGCAAACAGTAAAACCTGGTACTACTATCTGTTTACAAAGCAGAGTTGCAAGTGCTAGCATATGCTACTCAAGAAGCCATTTGGCTCAAACAATTCACTAAAGAGGTACTATAGACTGAATTGGCACCCATTACAATTTATTACAATAATCAAGGTGTAATAAAGACTGTAAAGTCTGACAAAATAACATACAATACTTACACTAAACACCTTGATTTACAAAAAGACTTTGTGTAATGTAACATTCAAAACAATTACATCAATGTATACTATGTTCAATCACAGAACCAATTAGCAGACATCCTTACAAAAGCTCTCCATGTCCTACAGATTAAGCATTTAAACAAACTATTAGGTATACAGTCCTAGTTCTTAATTAATACTTGAAGGGGAGTATTAGATTGTGCTCTGGATTAGGAAATCCCTAATTGCCTTATGTAGAGTTACTACACTTGGAATGTCTCAGACTATCAGACTTTACTATGTAGTATATAAGGTAGACACTTGCTTAATGTCTTAATAAGAGAGAGTATTTGGGGCACTCCTACTATACTTGTTAAAAACAAGTATAGATAGATACTTGCTTAATTCTTTAGAGGACTTATAGACTTTTGTTTCCTATCCAACTTTACTAAAATACTGTAGAAAAAGTTTAATACTTTAAAACAAGGTAATAGGAACATTCAGGATTATTTGTATAATCTAGAGATGAAAGCTACAAATCTAGGAGACATTTCTCAGTAAGAATTGACTAGACAGGTATAGTATAGATTGAATTCCAAGTACTAGAGGCAATTACAATTAGATTGCTTGAATCCAGACACTGTAGATTACTCAATCTTTAAGGATAGGCTCAAAAGCATTAAGAAAGTAAATGAATCTATAGGAATCAAATAGTACTAGATTCTAAACATTAATTCTATCTGTAAGGACACAATAATAATTCTTAGAGTAATTATTTGTATACAGACAGTTCTGATAATTTAGGAAACAATCAAGATACTCTATAAGATAGTAAAAGTAATGATTCTGATTATAGTAACTCTATTCAGGATACTATACATACAAGTAGTACAAATGCTAAAGGAATGGATAAACAATAGTATTAAGTATTAAGAAATGAGGACTAGTACTATCAAAAGTAAGGAAACTATTAGAGAACATATGCTACAGGATTCAAACATTATTCCTAATCAAAATTGGATGAAATGAGAGTAAAAGGATTATGTTTTATTTGTAAACAAGATGACCACTGTTGATCTCAAGTACTAGTTGTGCTCCCCATCTTACAACCTAATATATCACAATGTGGCAAGGAAGCATACTTCCCGTGGGTCAGTTTTTGCAAGAGAGAGAGAGAGAGAGAGAGAGAGAGAGAGAAGAGAGAGTGGAGGGAGGGA
>NW_006761609.1:0-2193 GCF_000271605.1 Fomitiporia mediterranea MF3/22
GAGTGTTATAAATCATTACAATTCATTGAATACATTATGATAACCTTACATTATAAGCTAAAGTATTATACTTAGATTATAACTTTGAAGACAGACTAAAATTCACCTTGTAAAAGATTTTATATTGTTTGTATAAGGCATTCAGATATTTGTAAAAACTATATCAATGTGTTAAAAGCAATATAGACATGTCAGATTACTATCAACTGTATCATAAAGTAAAATAGTGCTTTCCTTTTGCATCTAAATATAATATTGGTTTTGTTTTACAGCTTCACTACTATCATGAACATTGATTACATAATCAACGCTGAAGATCGAGAGCATATAATGACGCTCTTACAGCTGTCACTCTTTCTCTCCGACCTCCACCATCTCTCTAAGTCTAACCCTCTGCCCTGACACTATGTTGTTGCTTTAGTCCTTTGCTTGCAAGTGTCCTCTAGCAGGTACTCCGAGTGCAACAACACAGATAATAAACATTGCTACAACTCGTCTCTCCAATCTACTGTTGCAGTGCCTGTACAGAGCCTCAGATCCCATGTTGTGCCACTGAGCTGACCACACTGTCCTTCAACGTAAAGTGGTAAGCAGCCAGTCCACTTCATAATAGCCTGTACAATAGTTGCTCCTCCCTCTCCTCCCAACCTTTTGTCTCCCTTCCATCCCTTCTACTCCTCGTCCCACTGCTTGCGTTGCCTCCCCTTCATTGTCCTCCTTTTTTTTACGTTCGTCTCCCTTTTTGAATTCACATTTGCGCATCCGCATTGTTGACCAGTGCCGAACGACTTCTCCAATAACTCCACGCATTCGCGTACTTCTTCCCGCTCCGCAGCGCAAGCAACACTCGACGAGCACACGCTTGCGACAATGTCTATGTACAACCACTCCCAAGGTGCGATCCTCTCTCCGACCCCTCGCGTACTTTCCTTCCCCACCCGCCATTCCATGCTTGACGTGCATTTACATTACCTAGTGCCGTTCATGACACCGTTTCGAATAACGGAAGTAGTGGCCCACCACTCACCCCTCCTGAGCTGAGTCCGTCCACACCTTCCACTTCTTCCTCCTCCCTTCGAGCCAGAACGTCCCAGAGATACACCTTTGCAGTCATCCCCAACAACTCAGTTCACTGTACCTCCGATTGTGAGACGTAGTCAGAGCATGTAATGCGCAGGTACAAACACAGCTTCGCCTGCAGCCCAAATCATCTTGCTCAACGCTCCGGATCACGACCCCGGTGCACCGCTCACACTCGCTACACGCCATCGCAATACATCCATCTCCTCGCTCCAGTTAGCCACTCACATCAATGCCAATACTCACACTCACACCTTTAGCCAGACAGTCTCACAACTTCTCTCACAAGTGCAACCTCAACCTACACAACACGCACAACCTTACAACCGACAGGCACACGCAATTCAACTTGCAGGGACCGAGCGACGACCAAAGCGTGGTGATGAAGACTACATCAAACGGCCCGAGAACACATCCTTCCTCTTCCGTTGCGGATGCTGTTGGGAAAAGAACGAGGCAAGAGGCAGCTCATCATACACTACAAGTATTGTGAGTGTCTCTTCATCAGCATCTACCGCCGATTCTGACGACTACAGCAAATTCGACTCGCTCTCCGCCGATAGTTCACTGTATGGCTGCCTGTTCGGATATCCGCACACGACGTGTAGTAGCGTGCGCGAAGTGGGGATGGCAGACTTTGGTGATTTTGAGATGGGTGATGCGGTGTGCTTGCAAGGATGGGTCAACCGCAGATGCAGTCATAACCGTTGAGCCTCTCAATGCCCTCGCTTTTGGGTGGTCCGTCTGGATCTGGTCAAGGGATGGGCCTGGCAATCGACACCCGTAATGCACTCGTTCGCTGCTCAAGTCTGGTCCGATCCCAACCTCTACCTACTCGTATTCGCATCACAGCAGACACGGACACTCTCACTCGCTCTCTGCACAAATCTTGACGCAGGCTGCACTATGTATGTGTTTCGGTTTATTTTCCTTAATTATTGTAGATAATGATGTATCGTACAAATATTTTAATATAATTGATTTTTGTTATTTTAATAATGAATGGATGTAAGGGGAAATTATTATTATTAAGAAATAATAACTATGTATAGTCTCTGTAAAACATTACAAACGTGTATTACCCTTTCAAAACTTGGTAATCCTTACAATACA
>NW_006761610.1:0-2193 GCF_000271605.1 Fomitiporia mediterranea MF3/22
TTGCCTACCCAGCCAAGGTTCGAAGCATAAAGCCCATCTGATATTATCAGTCCTTGATACTGTCAAACATCATATTGAGCAACGAGCAAGAGAGATTCAAAATGAGCTTAAAGTCAATTTGAAAGGTATTTTCTTTTACTTCTTTTTCATTAGTTACTCTTCTAATTTTAATATAGAATGCTCCTGGACTACTATCCCTAACTTATGATTGCTGGACATCAGCCAATATGACAGCATATCTTGGTGTTACAGTCCATTGGCTTAACTCTGATTGGCAGTTACATGCTCAACTTCTTGCACTAGAAGTCATGACAAATGGCCACTCTGCTGAAGCTCAAGCTGAAATGCTTTACAATATTGCTAAAAGATTTGGTATTACAAATAAGGTATGATTTTTTAATCATTTCTACATAATTATACAAGTATTTATACCTTTTTAGCTTAGAAACTTAACTGGTGACAATGTATCTACTAATGATGCAACAATGGTCAAGCTGGGGGAACTTTTGGCTGAGAATAGTATTGAATTTGATGCTCAGGACCAAAGATCTCAGTAATTTCTTATACTTTATCTTATTTTCCTCAAATTTAACAATTTTTTATTATAGTTGTTTTGAGCATGTTATCAATTTATGCTCTAAAGCATTTCTGTCTACCCTATCTATAGCTTCTTCTTTATCTTCATCACCTACCGATATGGATGAGGATAATGAAGAAGATATAGTGTCCTTAATCACTGAGGTTGACTCTGGCAATTTCACGCGTCCTCAGTCACATGATACAATTCACTTGGGTCGATTATTATTGAAAGTGCAAGGCTTAATAGCAAAAGTAAGTTAAATCCAATAAGATATTGTATTCCTTGGTTTACACTGTATATAGGTTAGGAAGTCTTCTGGGGCAAAGGATTACTTTCTTGTTTGTTGCAAGAATGTCAATATAAAGCCTTTAGAACTTATTTCCTTTGTTCCAACTCGATTCCAAAGCTGGGAGCTAGTCCTTGATCGCTTCATTAAAGTTCAAAAAGTAAGTATCAGAACTATATATTATATTCATACTAATGTAAAATCTAGGCTGTTGATAGCTTTACTAGGAATGCTGATTATGCTGAACATGTCCCTCGAGTTGGTCCTAGACAGTCTAAATATTCAACATATCGATTTCTTGAGGATGACTGGAAAACATTAGAACTTATCCATACTGTTCTTATGGTATACTTTTCTTTGTTTACTTATACATTATACTAATAAAATACATTACTAGGAGTCTAGTGCTATTCAACAACAATTTTCATCCGACCAGATTCCAACTGTCTGGCAAGTATTTCCTGCTCTTGAAGCATTTCTTCTACAGTGGAAGTCTATGAGAGATGATCCTCTGTATTCATCTCTTGAAGAGTCACTTCAGAAAGGGATTGCTTTAATTGAGAAATACTTTGAGAAGGCTACTCGTTCTAGTGCTCAAATTATTAATCTGTGTAAGTTTTTTTATAAATATTTTAGTATTTTTAGTAGTTGACTAGTTACTTTAGTTTTGAATCCCCTTACAAAAGGGCACTACTTTAAGGAGTTTTGGTCTGAAAAGGGTCAGGAGACTGCTTTCAAAGTTATTAATACTGTTGTGAGTCTTTATTTTTTCTCTAATTATTTAATATCTAATGTATCTATAGTTTGAGAAGTACAACATACACTCTAGGCCAATCCCTGTACAGTCATCCCAGCCTGAGATTGGTTCTAGCACTTCTCATAAACCCTTAGAGAAGTCAGCTTCACTCCCCTATGGACACAAGCGGATGCAAGCAGCAGCTCTAGCAATGAGAAGACAATTTGGAGACAAGCCAAAGGATCCTCATGAAGAACTTACAAGGTACACTAATGATGTTGAAGATATAGACCCTAACAAGGGTTTGGATCTATTACTCTGGTGGAAGGTATTCTATTATTCTTATTTTGTAATAAAGTATCTAATGTTTTACTAGGAGAATGAATTCAGGTTCCCTACCCTTTCCCGGATTGCAAGAGACTATTTGCCTATTCAAGCATCATCAGTTCCATGCGAGCGGCTCTTTTCAATGGCAGGGATTGCAGATACAAAGCGGCAGAACAGGACAACTTCAAATATTTTTACTTTGTTCCAGATGGTGTGTGACTACCGCCAAATGATTGTACGTTGCCAGGCTGGTCAGAAATTTGA
>NW_006761611.1:0-2192 GCF_000271605.1 Fomitiporia mediterranea MF3/22
TGTAGTTGATATCTACCATGTATGAGGTTAAACACTTGATTTGTGGGTGTATGCTTGATTTTTGCCCTCTGGATCAAGTACTGATCCTTGTAGTTCCAATTTGTGTTCACTTTTGCTATCCTCAAAGTACTGTTCTGTTGATGCAATGTCTGTTTCGCTTGGATAGTCTGAATCGATTTCACAATCGTATTGAATGCCTGGCAGTTCCAGTTTTCGTTCTGTTCCTTGCACTTTGTGTATTCCTTTTGCTTTGTGCTTTCCTTTCACTTTCTACAAATGCAATTGTTTGTCTGGACTCTTGAGCGTTTCTTCTACACTCTTAGATCAATAGTTCTGATCTCTACTGTCTGTGGGTACTATAGCATGTCTGGCTTTTGTTCTGTAGCCTGCCTGAAGTGTTTCACACTTTTCTGTTACTATACTATTGAGTCCACTCTTGTTTGATGAAGGAGTTGCTTTCTCCTCTTCCTGATACATTCCATCAAACTTGTACATTCTCTTATTCAAATCTTTGATGTCTATCAAACTGTGGAATAGGCTGACATGTCCTATGTCTATCTCAATTGCTCTGGCTCTTGCAATGTGTCTGAAGGTCTTACTTGCCTTCTGGAAGTCTTGTTCCTCATTGATTCTCTGTAGTTTCAATGTCTGGCTCTCCTGGCCTTGTCTGTTACTCTTGTTCTTCGAGTCCTGGCTGCTTTCTTTGCTGCCTAAAAGGGTCTTAGGTGTCTCATTGCCCTCTACATCACTGTTGTCAATGTGTTTCTGTTCTGAAGTAAGTGCACTTACTGGATACTTATTCACACTCTCACTGATACTGACTATATACACTCTGTACTCCTTGTATTGGCTGGCAAATTCCTCAATGCTTGCTGTTAGCTCTCTATATCAACTTGGTGAATCCTCAAACCAAATTGCCTGTCCTCTATCGAGTGAATCCTCAAACTTGGTAGCCTGAAATTGATTGAGCAAATCCTCAAGCTCAATTGCCTGTACTCAGTGAGCTGAATCCTCAAACTTGACCTTCTGTACTCGATTGGACGAATCCTTGAATCCAATTGCCTGTTCATCCTGAACTCAACTGTCTGAATCCTTAAGAACAATTGCCTGAGTGTTTCTGCTCTCTGTACCTTTGTTTGTTATTTCTGCAAGCCTAGTAGTGTGAATACTTGCTAGTGTCTGCTCTACATTGTGTGTTTGTCTAACTATATGTGCTGGTACAGTTACATGCCTTAGTTCTATGTTATTAGTATGTACTAGTTCATCAGGGTGCCTCCAGCCTTGTGTAGACAAGGACTTATCACCTGGTATAGGTTCATTGGGTTGTCTCCAGCCTACAAGGGACAAGGACTTACATCCTAGCATGTTAGTATTGATATCTGGACTTGGGTACCCTCCAGGAATTGTCAGTCAAGGCTCAGCAGCCACATTGTAATCAATATCCAATGGATAATCTTGTTGTCCATTGCCTGTAAACTTGATACACACCTGTTTGTTCCTTTTTGCCTTCACAGATGCCTGGTCCTCAACTCATCCAATTGATGCAAACCTCCAGTGTATCCAGCACTGGTCCATATCAATATGTGATAATGCATTCCAGAAGTGTTCCACAGCATTCTGAAGCATTGTGAACCTACTAGGGGCCAATCTAGTAAGTAGTCTCTGTTTCTACTCGAAAATCGTAACTTTACTCACTAATAATTCCTGATAGGTACTAGACAATGAGGGAGACCTAGGGTTGATCAGACCCTTCGGTTCCTCAGTGTCTAGCAAGAGGTTTCAGTGCTAGGTGGGTACAGTCAAAAATATGTAAGGAAACTCACTGTTCCTCACAAGAGAATTCTAATCACCCTTAGTTCACTCAACTACTGACTGGGATAACCTAGTACTCGAGTGAGGGGTCAGGGGAAAAGAATCCCCTTTACCCAGCAGTCAATACTGTCTTTTATAGGGGTATACACGTGTAGATACATGAGGAGGAAGTGTAACTAACTACAATGAGAATATATGTGCTTGTGGGTCCCACTGCACAATGATCTGACACAATCAGCAATGTAGTAGTAATAAAATACAAACTAGTAAATCAAATCCTTACAAGAAGTTAATAAGGATAATTGTCCCCTGTTGAGAAAGGGGAAAGAGAGGTTATGTGAGAGGCTTAGAGGAATCACACAAAGAGGGGGGATAGTGGA
>NW_006761612.1:0-2189 GCF_000271605.1 Fomitiporia mediterranea MF3/22
TCTTTAATCCTGAATTGTTTGAGCCAATGTATTCAGTTGTGAGCATGGAAAACATTGACTTGTGTCCCATATCTGGAAATAGAGCATATATGCATGATTTACCTGTGCAAATCCACACTATGACTACTAACTTCAACAATTTTAATACAATTGAGTGTACTACAGCTTATACTAAGGACTTCAAGAGATCAATACTATGTCCTATCATAATTACAATCAAAATCAATAGAGAATTAGTGAGAGCATTAATTGATTCAGGATCATTAGCAGATTTCATGTCCACCAAGTTTGCAGATCAAATAGGTGTCAGGAAACTTGCATTAGCCAAACCTTTACCTATACAATTGGCAGTATAAGGCTCTAGATTGAAAGTAAACTATTGTACCAATGCTAGAATACAATACAGAGAGATAAACGCAATACAGCACTTTGATATCATGAATTTGGATAACTATGATATTATACTAGGAACACTGTTCCTCTTCCAACACAGGATTTCTATCAGTTTCAATGAGTCTAGACTATGGATTGAAAGCACAATACCTCTACCAATAACAGGAGAACAAGTCACAGTTGTTTCATTAAAGGTTATTAACACTTATGATTGAGAAATTGACAAATGCAGACAAGAAATCAAGGAATATGCTGTGGATTTGTTCAAAGACACTTCAGAAATGCCTCTACCACCTCTCAGAGCCATTAATCATAGTATACCACTCCTAGATGAGGATAAGAAATACAAGTTCTGTAGGGCAACTTGTCTGGATCCTTTGAGAGAGTAATGGCAAAACAAGAGAAAGGACTATATTCAATTAGGAAGATGGAAAGTAGTTACAGGATCGAACACAATACTTATGCTACTACTTCAAAAGCCTAGAAAGACTAAGGAAGACTCTATACGATTGAGAACTGTCATTAATCTTAGAGAATACAACAAGAATACCAAGAAACTATCATCTCCTTTACCAGATATTGAATCAGTATTGAGGAGAGTAGCTTCTAAGAAGTATAAATTGCTCATTGATAGCAAAGACACATATGAACAGATTAGAATAATCCCTGAGTATGTAAACAGATTAATATTCAACACTCTGGATGGAACAATGGTTAGTAAAGTAATACAATTAGGTGATTGTAATAGTAGAGCCACCTATTAAGCATTAATGAACCACATTTTCCAGCCTTACTTGGGTGACTGGATGGATATCTACCTAGATGACTTAGTGATTTATTTAGACACGATTGAGGATCATATGTAACATCTCAGAACTGTCATTAATATATTGTGCAAAGAGAAATTCTACCTCAGTAAACATAAGATACAATTGTTCCAGAAAGAATTGAAGATACTAGGCCACATTATTAATGATCAAGACATTAGAATGGACCCTCATAAAGTTGATTCTATTCAACAATGGAAAGTACCTACTAATAAAGATTTGTTACAAGGTTTCTTAGGATCAGTAGGGTATTTAGCACCTAATATACCTCAGTTACACATTTCTACAGGTATTTTATCAAAGATTGTAGAAGAAACTACATTTTTCAGATGGACATTCACTGAACAGTAAGTGTTTGATTAAATAGTAAAGCTAGTATTGGATTTCAGGCATAATCATAGGATAGTATTGGACTATAGTAAGAATGTACCACCTATCAACATTGTTACAGACACTTTGGCTTCAGGAATTGGAGGAATAGTCAGCCAAGGTCATGATTAGAAAGATTCCAAGATAGCAGTGTTTTTCTCAGTGAAATTAAACTCTGTGCAACAGAATTACCCAGTACACAATGTAGAATTACTAGCAGGAGTAGAAACTATGCTAAGACACAAGAATCTACTACAAGGAACGTATTTCTTTTGGTATACTGATCACAGAGTGTTAGAACACATTCTAAGGCAACCTGTATTAAGTAGAAGACAAGCCAGATAGCTAGAGAAGATATCAGACTTTGATTTCACTGTAAAATACATTCCAGGCACTATAAACATTCTTACAGACACATTATTATACATATACTCAGGAGATTTACTAGGAACAACTTGATCTCAGCAAGAATATACATTGTAACTCAATGACAATAATCTATCAAGGATTAATCAAGTCAGGAATAACATTTCACAGCTGTTAGAGATACAGGATACTGTATATATTGAGGCTAGACTAGTAGTAGTAAGGAAAACTTCA
>NW_006761613.1:0-2179 GCF_000271605.1 Fomitiporia mediterranea MF3/22
AAGTGGTTAATTTTACTTGATTTTGTCAAAAAGTACTCAAAATTAACTACTTTCAAGGCTTATATCTTAACAACTGCTAACTCAATTTGTTTCATTCAAAGTATAGGTGAGATATACTTATCTAAAACTTAATTTTAGTGATTTTTAGTTGACTGTGTATGTACTCTATAAAACAGTTGAAAATGACCTTTTTTGTATTCTTCTCTACTTTCACTCATTTTTGAAAGGAATTTAATACTCTATAGAGTGTTGTATTCATAAAATGCTAAACTACAAGTATTAATTTACAGAGTGTAATATTATTGTGTTTTGAGGAAGTTATATATTTTTTTTCACCTGTACAATACTTTTGTCATATACTGTAAGTTATAACTTAAATGTATTAAGTCTGTATAAAACACTTATATATATAACTAACTTTAATAGTTTTAAGCTCTTAGATTAATTTACTTATAATTTGTAATTAATTTATTCTAATAAATATTAGAGAAGTCTAAAAGTAAGGAGTATACTTTACTTACAGAAAGTTAGAGTATTAAATTAAGAACTGTTTATAGAAGTAATAGTATATTTGTTAGATTATTGTAATAATAAGTAACAAGTAGGATTTATAATAAAAAGTCTTCTTTACAAATCTAAAAGTTACTTTAAAACTCTTAAACTCTAATTATATACTCTAGAATTTTATAAAGACTTAATAGTAAAAATAGTACTAAAGAGTTATAACTCAGATTTTTTAACAGTTACTTTTAATTTAATAAACATTATAAAATTAAGAGTAAATAAAGTAGAAAAGGTAGAAAAAGTAAATTAAGAAAATTATTTATTAAAAAGGAAAAAGTCAAAAACAAAAGTAAATAGTTCTCTTATTTCTTCTGATTCTTTTAATTCTTCTCTTTACACTTTGTCTAAGTTTAATTCTGTACAATCTAACTTACTACTTTTGTATTCTAAAAACTTAGAACATTCAGAATACTATTTAACTCTGTTTACTTAATAGTTTGTTTATAGTATTAAGTAAGAATAGTCTTAACTAAGTTTGTAGTTAAGAACATAAGTCTGTCCTTATTGAAAGAGAGAGGTTAATAAGGAAATATTAGTATATATACTTACTCTCTTAAATAATAAAACTATACAAATTGTACATTCTCTTTAGAACAAGTAGTAATTTATTAAAGAACATTCTAAGTACTAACTTTAAGTCTCTGTCCTCTTAGCCTCCTTCTTAGAATCCTTTTAGATTTAAATAATAGTTTTAGTAAATAGTAAGTATACTAGTTTGTATATTAATAAAGCCTTTATATAAAAACACTATCTTCTTACTTAATATGTCTTACTTCTAATTCTAGTATATAATGTAGACAGAACTCTAAACTAGAATAGTTAAATTACTAAGTTTACTCAACTATAAATAACTATTTAGAATTATAAGGAAAGTATTAAGTTTAGAGTTACTAACTTTAGAAAAACAAATGTTTTTATTAGATTTAAATAGTTTAAAACTTACAACTCTACTATTAACTAGTTAGAGTAGATACTTATGTTTAATTAGTGTTTTAAGTCTTATAACTATCTTATACTACTATTTTAAGTAGATACAAACACTTTTAATATTACTAACAGTTCTAATAAAGGTAACTAATTGTTCTTCTTTAACTAGAATAAATATATAAATACATATTCTAGTTAAGGTAGAATAGTATTAATCTAAAAGGTTTCTAAGACAGAACTAGTTTAGAACCTACTTAGAATAACTTAACTCTAAAACATATATAAATTTAGTCTGTTAGATTTTGTTTAAAAGTTCTCTAAAATCTTTAGTAAAAAGGAATTTGACTAACTTTTTAAACATTACTTTTAAGACTATATAATTAAGTTAAATAAAGGTTTCTAACCTAAGAATTATAAGGTTTATCTACTTAATAGAGACAAGTGTTAGTAACAGTATAGAGAGGACCTGAAGGCTTAGTAAGGGGACTCAGGCTATAACTATCTTATACAACAGAAATACAGAATATAAGTACTAGAACATAGTTAGAACTTGTGAAACAGGTAGAGAGAGAGAGTAAGACAAGAGTAGAGTATATAGAGTAAGTCTAAGAGTACAGGACTACCTAGAGTAGACAAGATTAAGACTACAGAACTAGTCTAATCTTGTACACCTATATATACTAAACTA
>NW_006761614.1:0-2179 GCF_000271605.1 Fomitiporia mediterranea MF3/22
ACAACTATTAAAAATTCCAACAGGACCCTAGAAACATGTTACAGCAGATTTTATAACAGGATTACTAATTACACAAACTGGTAAAGATACAGTGCTAATAATTGTAGACAGATTTTCAAAGATGGGAATCTTTATCCCTTGTAAAAAAGAGATAGATTCTAAAGAAACAGCAAAGTTATTTATACAACATGTTTTCTCAAAACATGGATTACCTTTGAAAATAACTACAGATAGAGGACCACAATTTGCTAGTAACTTTACTAAGCAAATATGTGTACAATTAGGTATTAAACAAGTATTATCAACTACTTACTATCTAGAAACAGATGGACAAATAGAGAGAGTAAATCAGGAATTAGAACAGTATCTAAGGTGTTATGTTAATTACAGACAAGAAGATTAGGAGGAGTTTATCCCAACAGCAGAATTTGCCTATAATAATAAGCAGCATTCTGCTACCAAACATACACCCTTTTACCTAATATATGGAAAGTATCCTAACATAACTTTTAATTATAGAAAGTCAAATATAGAGGAAGCAGACAAATACTTAGAGGAAATAAAGATAGTACAAGCAAATGCTAAGGAAGCAATAGAGAAATCACAGGAACAAATGAAAAAGTATACTAACAAACACAGAGGAAATCTTCCAGAATTAAAGGAAGGGGATTTTGTTCTACTAGATAGTAAAAACTTAAATCTAGCAGTACCAACTAGAAAGTTGGCAAACAGGTATATAGGACCATTTGAAATAGAAAAGCAAATAGGGGTAGTAAATTACAAGTTAAAACTACCAGAAGGGATGAATATTCATCCAGTTTTCTACTCAGGATTGTTAATACCTTATAAAGAAAAGGAATACCCAGGAGGACAAGTGCATACTAATCCAGACCCAGAGTTAATCAACAAGGAATGGGAATACACAGTAGAAAACATTTTAGATAGTAGGAAAAGGAGGAACAAATATTAATATTTGATCAAATAGTTAGGCTATCCAGACATAGATAATACTTAGGAACCATTTGGAAAAGGATTAACTAATTCAGCAAAGTTAATTAGGGAATTTCACATAAATCATCCAACAGTAGTAAAGCCACCACACTTAGAAAACTAGTTAACAAAGAGACTAGGGCATGGTTTACTAATAAGTAAAAGAATACCAGTTAAAGAACAGGACACAAGAGACATAGTCCTACAAGAGGAACAAATGTGGAAAGACTGGATGAAAAGAAAATCAGAGTCCTCAGAATACTTTAGTATTCTAGCTTCAGATTCAAGTACAAAAGAGATTAGAGAAGGGTTGGAAAAACTTCAGCTAAACAACAAACCTACTACAGAAAACCAACCTCTAACAACAAAAAGGAGACAAACAAGTAATTATAAGAGATAGTAACCTCAGAAAAGGAGAAATAATACTTAGGACACAGAAGAATCTGAAGAAGACTATAGTACATACTATATAAAAACATTACAATCAGAAGAGGAACACACTAATTGTGAGGAAGAGTATAGTAAAATGAAGGAACACAATACTATACAAGGAGATTCTATTATACAACAACTTGAAAGACAACAGGAAATACAACCACAATTCACTCAAGAAGATATAAACAATATTATGGATCCAGATAGGATACTAAGAGCTCTTATTAAACAAATAAGACAGAAATACATAGTACAGTATGAAGAAGCAGAAGTAGTCAACAAACTATGGGTCAGAAGAACATAGGAAATAATTATGAGTAGATACTTTTTGAAAGCAAAAAGTGAGGAAGATAAAAACTTCTTGAGGGAAACTATCAAAAAGGGAGTCACTCCTATAGGAGGAGACAACAGACTCTGGATACAGTAAAGGTATAATAGAAAAATGTCCTGAATATGACACTAAACTATTCCTACAAAATTCTAAAGGACAAGAATGTTATAGTATAGGGTTCTGAATATGACATTAAACTATTCCTATAATAGATCTTGAACAATAAGAATATTATAGTATGTAAGTCCTGAATAAGACATTAAACTATTCCTACAATAGGGGAAATTATAGTATGGTAGCTCTTAACTGAGTGAGTAATGTTCTGAACAAGACATTAAACTATTCTTATAACAAATCTGAAGTACTAGATTGTTATAACAACATGATTTGAGTAAATCAGAAAATTACTCCTAATACAAGGAT
>NW_006761615.1:0-2177 GCF_000271605.1 Fomitiporia mediterranea MF3/22
TGGCAAGAGTCAGCATACATATAGTCTATAGACAGCACCTCTAAGGGACAGAAGTCCTGAGTTCTAGTACAGAAGGGTACAGAACCCTTAGAACTGAAGGTACAAGAGCAGAGAACTGTAACATCACCCCCCCTCTAAAACCAATTGTCCTGATTAGTGAGCATTAGGCTTGGTCAGCAGCTCAGGCATAGGTTGGAACAGTAGGGTTTGGAAATCTGTGAGGCAGAGTTGATACAGAGCACCTGGATAAAGTCAATAGAAGTCTCAGATTGCCTTAGTAGTATGGGTGAGATTCTCAGCAGGTTCCCAAGTGTGTTCTTCAACTGAGTATCCCTTCTAGTAGATAAGGAACTTGAGCTTTCTGTGCACCAGCTTGGTATCTGTTACATACTCTACTTTGTATTCTGGTTCAGAACCAATGAGTTCTGGTAGAGACAGTAGGGGTCTTTGTTGTGAAGGAAAACCTAGATTGTAGTATTAAGACAGTAGAACCTTGTTAAACACTGGGTGTATGTGCTTCCATGTTGCCAGAAGTTGGAGTTTGTAGGCAGAGGCACTAACCTTCTTTTCAATAATGAAGGGTCTGAAGTACTTGTTGTCCAACTTCTTCATTAGGCAATCTGTGGTCAGGTTAGTGGCTTCCAGCATAACTTTGTCACCAGGCTGGTAATCCTCAGCTGCAGACCTCTTCCAATCATAGTTCCACTTTATAACCTGTACTGTCTTTTCCAAAAGAGCTCATGCATCCTTCCTGGTTCTGTGTATCTGTTCTGCAAAGTCTGTTACAGATTCAGAACTGCTGTTCCAGTTCAGAACTGTCCCCTAGTATGGATGTCTCCCATGATTGAGGAAGAACAGGGACTGTCCTGTTGCAGAGTGTTGCTGGTTATTGTGCACAAATTCTGCCAGAGCTAACTATTCAGACCAATCCAATTACTGATGATTGATGAACATCCAGAGGTAGAGCTCAATCTCCTGATTGACTCACTCAGTTTGACTGTCAGTCTGTAAGTGATAGGTAGTGGAAGGGTTCCCTTGAATTCTGAGAAGCACATACAAGTCCTGTATGAATTTTGACTCAAATTACAGTCTGTGATTATGAATGAGCTTCTGAGGGAGTCTGTGTAACTAGAAGACATGATCCTGATAAATGTATGCTATGCCTTCAGAAGTGAGTTCTGTTCAGGTTGGAACTGTGTGGACTTGCTTAGAGAATCAGTCAACAATCACACAGATAGTGTTGTAACCCTGAGACTTGGGTAGCTTACTGATCAGGTCTACTGAGACTTCTTCCCAAGGGTGATCCAGGATCCAATACAGATGTAGGGGAGTCTGAACCCTTGTCTAGTAGGCCTTAGTCTGTTAGCATGTATTGTAACCAGTCATGTACTTCAGGATTTCCCTCTACATTCTGGGCCACCAGTAGTTCTGAGTGATGAGTTCCTGCATTTTGTGTCAGTCTAGATGTTCTGTAGTCAGATTGTTGTAATGAGCTCAGACAATGTCCTCCTGCAGTTTCCAATCCTTCAGAACATACAGTTGGCCTTCCTAGTAAACCTGTCCATCCTCATCCTCCTCCCAATCCCTAGCCTGCTTCTCTAGTTGCTTTACTACAACCCAGTCCTGTGTATGTCTCAGAGCTTACTGTATGTGGGTGACAAAGTTGACATCCTTGGATTCAAGTCAGATCTCTCAGATTGTCTCAGACACAAAACAGGAATTGTCTAGGAGAACAAGATTTTTGTTATCATTCTCCCCCCTTTCATGACCTACTTGTCTTGAGAGTAAATCAGCTTTTGTCATTTGTGTTCCAGGTTTGTGGGTCAGTACAAAGTCAAAGTCCTGTAGTTCTAACATCCAGCAAGCTTGGTGGCAGTTGAGCTTCTAGGGTGCCTGGAAGTACTGGAGATTAAGGTGATCACTCCAAATTTCAAACTTCTGTACAGTACTGAGGAGATATTGACACTACTCCTCTAGGGAACAGACAATTGCAAGGAGTTCCTTGTCATAGATAGGGTAGTTCTGTTCTGTTGTAGAGAGGGATTCTGATTGGAATGCTATTAGACACTTGTTAAGAAAGGGGGAAGAGAGGTTATGTGAGAGGCTTAGAGGGATCACACAAAGAGGGGGGATAGTGGACTCAGCTTGCTCTCTCACAGCTTGCTTCATTGTCTGTT
>NW_006761616.1:0-2176 GCF_000271605.1 Fomitiporia mediterranea MF3/22
ATTATTAAAGAACACAACCAAGAGTACTATCAACTAAAATAAACAAACTAACAAAGAAAAAGAAATAGTATTGAATGCATAAAAGCAAATATCAAACGTACACCAATACCAAAACTACATCAATCTCCTCTTGCAAATCAATTTGGAGATCTTATTCATATTGATATCATTGGTCCTATTGAACTGCACACATATAAGAACATACACTACTTATTAATGATTGTAGACGATTCTACTTGTTGGTGCATAATGCTCAAATTACAAACAAAATCCAATGCATATACACAATACATACAATGGACAACTAAAATATTTACACAGCACAGAGTTAAAATAAAGCTTTTACAAAGTGATAATAATACTGTATTCCTTAGTAAAGATTTCCAACAATATTTAGATTCACAAGGAACAAAATGAAGATTAACAGTACATCATACTCCACAACAGAACAGAATAGCAGAACAAATGCATAAAACTATATTTAGAGGTGTAAGAGCATATCTAACATCTACTGAATTACTGTTTACATTATGGGCTGAAGCAGCAATTCATATTACCTATATTCATAATAGAACACTGCATGCTACTTTAAATTACAATACCCCACATTATAAACGTTACAGAACACACAGAACAATTGATAATATATACAAATTTGGTCAATATATTATTATTTGCAACGAAAATCCTACAAAAATACAACAGCAAGGTATCATCACTTGTTGGATAGGATTAGACAATGAAAGTAAAGGCCATAAAACTTGGCACAATAATAAAATTACTATTGAACGAAATATTCAATTTCTTGAAGGTAAACCTCCTCAAATTGAAGGGGAGAAAATAGACAATACAAACAACAATACAAACGAGTGTTTAATAATTAAAAATAACAAAACGGACGATAGAATAACAAGAACAGACAATGATGATACAGACAATGCTGATCCTAACAAAAAAGGAAAAGCGGCAGAACCAACAGACTTAACAGACAACAAAGTTAAATTAACTGAAAAAGAAGTAGAACCTAAATTACATTGATTGGAACAGAAACAGAAACTGACAGAATGTGCTATTGAGCTTGAACAATGTATGGAGAATAAACACATAACAAAACACATGTATGCACTTAGTGAAAAGGATGAAGATAATATTGCCATTCATTTAACAGAATTTAATGCTAAAATAAGTGAAATACAATCAGATCCAACTTCATTTTATAAAGCAATCCAATGTCTGGATTGTGATTCATGGATTACAGCTATGAAAGACAAAATAAAACAATTAGAAAATCATAATACATGGGAAATCATGAATCCATGCAATAATATTAACATCATTGGAACACAATTTGTCTATAAAATAAAGCAATACACTGATAATAGCATAGAAAAATATAAAGCACAATTAGTAGTTCAAGGAAACTATCAGATTGACAGCCTTGACTATCATACAGACAATTTATTTGCTCCTACTGCTAGACTATCTACAGTGTGATTAATATTAGTATAGGCAGTATCTAATAATTATGAAATACATCAGATAGATATAAAATCAGTATATCTGTATGGACAATTGATGGAAGATGAGGAAATATATGTTAAACCTCCTCCAGGTAACTTAATAGACAGACTACAGAATGGACAAATATTACAATTACAAAAAGTGCTATACAGATTAAAACAAGCTGGTAGAAGATGGTATAAAACACTATCTAATATACTACTTAAATGCAGATTAACAAAATCTGAACATGATAACACTGTATTCTTTGCAAAGAAGAAAGAAATAACTGTAGCCATATTATTTGTACATGTCAACAATATTACTATTGCAGCAAAGAATAATAATACTATTGCAATGATAAAACAATCTATTGTATGTCATTTACAATATACAGACAGCAGCAAATTACACTAGCTACTTGGTATAGAGATTCAACACAACAGAGAGCATAGATTCATCAGGATGTGTCAGACACGTTATATTAATAGTATAATAGAACGTTACAAACTTACAAACAAACAAAGTGTACAAACACCCATGCAGCCTGGTACACAATTAAAAACAGTATTGCAAACTGATAACAATAGAAAACAAATGTCTGATATACTATACATGAACATGGTTGGTGCACTTAGATACATTGCAGACTGTACACAGCCAGATATAGCATTTG
>NW_006761617.1:0-2176 GCF_000271605.1 Fomitiporia mediterranea MF3/22
CTATATATACTAAACTACACAAGAGTACTCAGAGAGTATGAGCTACTAAGAATGATGAGCTATGAAGAATGAAAGAAAGGAATGTCAAAGATAAAGGTACAAAGAATGAAGGGATGGATAAAGGGTAAGAGACTATAGAATGATACAAAGAATGAAGGGGTGGTCAAAGGAATGGAATGATGAAGTAAGGAAGGGTAGTAGTAAGAGTTAGCATGCATATAGTTCATAGACAGTACCCCTAAGGGACAGAAGTCCTGAGTTCCAGTACAGAAGGGTGTAGAACCCTTAGAACTGAAGGTACAAGAGTAGAGAACTGTAACAGTTAGTGACTCTGAACTTAATACTTTCCTCATAATCCTAAATAGTCATCTGTAGTTGGACAAACTCAGTAATCTGACTATTCTGGTTTAGGGTTCTGTCTGTATTATATACTAGGATCAGAAGCAGAACACATTAAGTAGGGAGGTAGTGTTTCTACACAAAGGCCTTATTAATACACAAACTAGTATATCTACTGTCTACTAGAGCCATTGTTCAGATTTAGGAGGATTCTGAGAAGAGAGCCAAGAGGACAGGAACCTGAAACTAATGTTTAGAACATCCTCTAATAAATTACTACTTGTTCTGAAGGGAATGTACAGCTTACACAGTCTTGTTGTCTGAGAGAGTAAGTATATGTGCTAACATTTCCTCATTAACCTCTCTCTTTCAACAAGGACAGACTCATGTCCTCAACTGTGAACTCAGCTGAGACTATCCCTACTTAATACTATAGACAAACTACTGAGTAGTAAACAGGGCTAGGTAGTGTTCTGAATGTTCTAAGATCTTAGAACACAGAAGTAGTAGGTTAGATTGTGTGGATTTAGACTTGGATAAAGTGTGAAGAGAAGAATCAATTGAATTAGAAGAAATAAGAGAACTATCTACTTTTGTTTTCAACTTTTTTCCTTTTAATAAATAATTTTGTTAATTTACTTTTTCTACTTTTTCTACTTTTTCTACTTTTCCTACTTTATTTACTTCTAATCCTACAGTGTCTATTGAATCAAAAGTAGCTGTTAAAAAATCCAAGTCATAGCCCTTTAGTACCACATTTACTATTAGGTCTCTACAAAATCCTGAGGTACATAGTTAGAGTCTAAGAGTTCTAAGGTGACTTCTGGATTTGTGAAAAAGGCTTCTTACTACAAATCCTGCTTGTCACTTGTTATTACTCTAATGACCTAATAAATATACTGTTGCTTCTGTAGATAGTTCTTAATTTAGTACTCTGACTTTCTACAAGTGAAGCATACTCCTCACTTTCAGGCTTCTCTAATGTCTATCAGAACAGATTGATTATAAATTACAGGTAGATTAATCTGAGGGCTCAGAACTGTCAGAGCTAAACACATGTGTAAGTGTTCTACACAGACTTGACACATTCAAGCTACAGCTTAGTCAAAGGAAATGGTGTGTGTCTTCTAATTAGTGTAAGTGATTAGTTCTAGTATTATTCTAAGGATCTTATTGACTAGTTCTGAGTAAAGAGCTTTTTCAAGCATTCTACTAAGGACATTATCAAACCTGAGTGTGAATCCTGCCTTCTAGGCCAGGATATTGAACTCCTGAAAGAAGGCATCAGTAGAATGTTTGCCCTGTCACAGAGATACAAGCTTGTTCTACACATTATACTTCTTATTCAGATTAATGAAGGAAGCACAGAGCTACCTTATGAATTCTGAATACAACTCATTGTTTTAAAGTTGGATCAGGCTTCCAATCCAATGTCCTTCAATCTAGTTCTAGGTTTAGGTGGCTGTATTACCTTCCTTCATGAAAGAGAGGACAAATAGGATACAATTAAGATCTGAGAATAGATTAGTTAAAGTAGTAGCTACATATAGTTTGACTTGACACTAGAAGTCCTCAAAGTACTGTCCCTTAAAGTCTAAAGGGTAAGCTACATGTACTTTCTTTCTAGAATGGGTTACAACTTCCAGAACAATCAGAATGGGTTCTAAGAGGGCTAAGAGTATATAGTTAGTAAAGGCCTCTTAGATAGAGGTCTATACATATTAAGCTAGGTCTGCTTGTAACTGCTGATCTGATAGGACAGTAGGGGTGGCAGTCAGTGTAGAAGGGTCCATGTTTACACTACAAAGGAATTGGCACTAAACTAAAAGGGGTAATG
>NW_006761618.1:0-2174 GCF_000271605.1 Fomitiporia mediterranea MF3/22
CAGTTACTCTTTACATTACCTTGTAAACCATAATACTATCTGGCTGGTTATATTCTGATCTTCTAACATTCTCAGGTCCTTTCCTAATGTCCTGGTACACATTCCTGTTGTCTGTGAACAGCCTGTATTTCTTAAGAGTGTTGTTTCGATTTGTGGCTCTAAGAATTGGTAGTAGTGTCTCTGAAGTGTCCATGTATGCATTGCCTTGTGCCTGTAGCATCTTAGAATCCTTGAAACAATGGTTGTATGCATGTTTCCTAGTCCTTTCTATGTTCCATACGTATCCATAGTCTTGTAGAATCCTTTCTACACTGTATGCCTGTGCTTTCGAGTGTAAAATGTCATTGTATGCTTCATACAGTTGTCTGTGCCTCAATGTACCTGTCTAGTACTGTTTCATACAGTCCTGAATGTTTGCTGTACTATTCCTTAGTCCTGTAGTCCTATAGGGTCTCAAATATACTGAATTCACCCTTTCAAATGTGTTGTTCACATGCCTGAACTTGTGTTCCATTGTGGAACTCTCTTGTTCTGTTACTGAATCCTCAGTATTGCCTTCACAAAGTATCCAAATTGATAAAACATGTATATTGCTGCTAGATATGTAAGAATCTGTGTCATAGTCTGTAATCAACTCTAATTCTATGTAGTTCTCACTGTCCAAGTTGTCTGCTAACTTATCTAAAGTAGTGTAACCAATACTGACATTACTAGATGATGAACTATCATCCTGTGCATTGTTCAATCTGATTGTATTACGAGTAGGACAATTCCTGGCTAAGTGGTCATCTTGTTTGCAAATAAAACATAGTCCTTTCACTCTCATTTTGTCCAATTTCAATTAGGAATGATGTTTGAAACCTGTAGTGTACGTTCTCTGATGGTTTCCTGTCTCACTTTCATGCTGGTCATCATTCCTCAATGGATAATACAGTTGCCTGGCCTTTCCTTTGGCGTTTATGCTGCTTGTATGCATAGTATCCTGACTAGAGTCACTGTGGTCTGAATCATCACTTTCACTATCCTGTAGAGTGAATTGATTGTTTCCTGAATTATCAGAGCTGTCTGTATGCAAATAATCACTCTGAGAATCATTACTGTGTCCTTACAGATAGAATTGACATCTAGAATCTATGTGCCATTTGATTCCTATGGATTCATTTGCTTTCTCAATGCTCTCAAGCCTATTCTTGAAGATTGAATAATCTACAGTGTCTGGATTCAAGCAATCTAATTGTAATTGCCTCTGGTACTTGGAATTCAATCCATACCATGCCTGTCTGGTCAAATCTCGCTGAGAAATGTCTCCTAGATTTGTAGCTTTCATCTCTAGATTGTACAAATAATCCTGAACATTCCTATTGCCTTGTTTTGAAGTGTTGAACTCTTTCCACAGTATTTCAGTAAAGTTGGAAGGGAAACAAAAGTCCATAAGTCCTCTAAAGAATTGAGCAAGTGTCCATCTATGCTCATGGTTTGCAATCTTTTGCAAATAGAAATTCATTACTTTTCCCTTGATAAAACCTAGCATTATCCCTACTTGGCTCTTAGGGAAATGATGAAGTCCTGATTGTTTCATGTACTGATTGACTTCAATAACAAACTTTGTGTACTTCTGCAAGTCTGGTTCACCTGAGTATACTGTAGGAGCTATTGGTTCTGCACTGTGCATCTGTATCTTCAATTTGAGGAGTTCTTTGTTCTGTTTCTTCCTCAAGTGTTTCTTACACTTCTTAGTAGCTTCAGTATCACTCGAATCAATGTCTGACAGTTCGAATAAAGCATTACTTTGATTGTTGTCATTGGATGAAGAGGAATCCGAATTATCACTGTCTGGGTCTAATCCTAGGTCAAAATTTCCATTTCTCTGTATCCTAGAGCTCTGTATTGCTCTGTATGCATAGCTATTCTTTGCTAGGCTTTCTGAAGGTCTTACTGATGCAAATATGCCTTTCTGAACATTATTCAGTACTTTGCTATGCCTGTGTCCATTGTTCATTCTTGAACTACTGCTTGAGCTATTCTTATGCTTGCTACACTTGATATGTGGCTTTGAACTGTGTAGTTTGCTGCACTCTGAATCAATATTGTTCTCACTAATACTACTAGTGTATGCCTTGCCTGGGACTGCTTTCAATTGCAAAGTATTGCTATGGGATCGTTTGTTCCTTTTA
>NW_006761619.1:0-2174 GCF_000271605.1 Fomitiporia mediterranea MF3/22
ACTTTGGCCTTTTACTTTAAGGATTTCTTCTAGTACAATTCCTAGCTATATGTCCTTTTTGCCCACATTTAAAGTATGCCATTTCCCTACCTTTTGTTATCCTGTCAATTTCCATTAGTACTCTATAATAATTACTAGGAGGTTTGTATTCTTGTCTAAATGTTTTTGTGTGTACCATTCCTCTCTCTAGACTGAGAGCTGTATCTGTCCATTCCTTGAATGTCCATTCTGTATATCTAGGGATAGTAACCAACTGTTGTAATTTGCTAGGGTTTAATCCATTTTTGTATAAATGAATTGTGACAGGATTCCTTCCATTTGTCCCTAGTTTATACTTACTAGGTAGGTAGGCTAATATTCTCTTGAATGTTTCATTGTATTCTATAATTGTTAGTTTTCCTTGTCTCAAATTGTGCATTTGAGTTTGAGCTGTCTCTGTGAAATCATAGTATTTTCCACTTGCTTCTCTCAGATCAGTTAAAAATGTATCATAATCCTTCCAGATTTCTAGAACTAAGCTTTTTCCTTCTGTCACAAATAATATTGCCTTTCCATTCATATGACTTACTATTTTCCCTCTTAAGTATAAGATTACTGTTTCTACTTTATCCAAATCATTTGTAATGTTGTAATGTCTAAAGTGTATTGCCAGATTTGTTTTAAACACTTCTAGATCTTCCCCTTTCTGTCCTGAAAACTTTGGCAGTTTCAGGTTGATTTTCCTTGTTCCCTCTATATTACTCTTTTTCTAGTTACTAGATTCTGAATTTGGTGTATAAGAGTCTGATAAACTTGACTCTAAACTGGTACTACTTTGATAGGTCTGATACAACCAATTATAATCCAATGTTGATGTGCCTTCTACTGTAAAGGTATCTAGTAACATAGACTGTTCAATTTCTTCAGCTGTCTAGCCTTCCTGAGTAATAATTTCTGACTAACCTTGGAGGCTTCTAGGGGATCCTGGTAGACTATCTGGATGTTGTGTTTCAATTCTACTGTAGTCTTGAAATGTTTGGATTCCTCCCTGTATTGTGTTAACAAGCTCTTTTTCTTCAGCTGAAGAACCTGATAGTTCACTTTCTTGATTTTCTTAGACTGTGTTTTCCTGAGTAAAGTGTTCTTGTCTCTAAAGGTATTGAGTATTAGAAGTACTTCCTTCTCTCCTGTCACTTTGTTACTCCTCTCTACTAATACTTTGTAATATAGTAGTTAGGTTGTATTGTGACTGTACCAACCTATTCAGGTATACTTGTAATATTCCTGATTCAACCTGTACTTCTTATACTCTGTTAGTAAGGTCCTGTATCTTGTCTAAGATTTCCTGTAGCTTTGTATGAATATTAAAGATATTCAATGCCTGTGTATCTAGATCTGATTGTATCTACTCTAGCTTTTCTCCTTGTTGTTCTGATTGTATAAGACTATACAAGTATGTGATTTCCCCTTGTATAGTTTTATAGTATATGTCTTAACTTTGAGTAGACCTGATTATTCTGTTAAGACCTAAGAATTGTTGTATCCAAGTCTTTGTCCTTGTAATCCAAAGGCTATAATAGGTCCCCAACTTATTTGAATAAGAGTGGCTAGAGTGTGAACCTCCTCTTTGAGCTAATCTTGTACTGTTCCCTAATTAACTCTTCCTCTTACTCTAAGTATATGTAACAAGGAGTGTTCCTACAAGTAGTAGGAATATGAGAATAGTTGAGGGATTGGATAATAGAGGGCTGTATAATAATAGGCTTCTGCCTGTGCTCAGTACCAGTTGTTGTATGTGTAATGTTCCAATCCTTTCCTTGATCTGATACAAAGCTACTTCTTATAGCTTGTTAACTTTATTTAGTATGATATTACAAAAGTTGCTTACTTTTACAATATCTGGATATCCTTGTTCTAGTACAAGTAATGTACTGTGTAACAGATTACAATGTTGTTGTAATGTGTATAGATGGCCTGAGTATCCTTGGATTTGTTCAATCCAAATTTGTTGATTGATAGGAGTGTCTACTGTATAGGCAACAGTTGATACTACTCTTCCTTGTTTGAAAGAGTCTAAGGGAATTTCCCCCTGTATCCAAAATGGTATTCCTTTAACACCTCCTAGTATCAACACTTGTTCCTGTGTATAAGCTACTAAGTAATCAAGAACTAGTAGCACTTCTTAATTAATCTTT
>NW_006761620.1:0-2174 GCF_000271605.1 Fomitiporia mediterranea MF3/22
GTATAGTCTTATACAATCAGAACAACAAGGAGAAAAGACTAGAGTAGATACAATCAGATTTAGATACACAGGCATTAAATATCTTTAATATTCATACAAAGCTACAGGAAATCTTGGACAAGATACAGGACCTTACTAACAGAGTATAAGAAGTACAGGTTGAATCAGGAATATTATAAGTATACCTGAACAGGTTGGCACAGTTACAATTTAACCTAACTACTATATTACAAAATATTAGTAGAGAGGAGTAACAAAGTGATAGGAGAGAAGGAAGTACTTCTAATGCTTAATACCCCTAGAGACAAGAACACTTTACTCAGGAAAACACAGTCCAAGAAAATCAAGAAAGTGAACTATCAGGTTCTTCAGCTAAAGAAGAAGAGCTTGTTAACACAATACAGGGAGGAATCCAAACATTTCAAGACTATAGTAGAATTGAAACACAACATTTAGATAGTCTACTAGGATCCTCTAGAAGCCTCTAAGGTTAGTCAGAAATTATTACTCAGGAAGGCTAGACAGTTGAAGAAATTGAACAGTCTATGTTACTAGATACCTTTACAGTAGAAGGCACATTAACATTAGATTATAATTGGTTGTATCAGACCTATCAAAGTAGTACTAGTTTAGAGTCAAGTTCATCAGACTCTTATACACTAAATTCAGAATCTAGTAACTAGAAAAAGAGTAATATGGAGGGAACAAGGAAAATCAACCTGAAACTGCTAAAGTTCTCAGGACAGAAAGGGGAAGATCTAGAAGTGTTTAAAACAAATCTAGCAATACACTTCAGACATTACAACATTACAAATGATTTAGATAAAGTAGAAACAGCAATCTTATACTTAAGAGGGAAAATAGTAAGTCACATGAATGGAAAGGCAATATCATTTGTGACAGAAGGAAAAAGCTTAGTTCCAGAAATCTGGAAAGATTATAATACATTTTTAACTGATCTGAGAGAAGCAAGTAGAAAATACTATGATTCTACAGAGACAGCTCAAACTTAAATGCACAATTTGAGACAAGGAAAACTAACAATTATAGAATACAATGAAACATTTAAGAGAATATTAGCCTACCTACCTAGTGAGTATAAACCAGGGACAAATGGAAGGAATCCTGTCACAATTCATTTATACAAGAATGGATTAAACCCTAGCAAATTACAACAGTTGGTTACTATCCCTAGTTATACAGAATAGACATTTAAGGAATGGACAGATACAGCTCTCAGTCTGGAGAGAGGAATGGTACACACAAAAACATTTAGACAAGAATACAAACCTTCTAGTGATTATTATGGAGTACTAATGGAAATTGACAGGATAACAAAAGGTAGGGAAATGGCATGCTTCAAATGTGGGCAAAAAGGACATATGGCTAGGAATTGTACTAGAAGAAATCCTCAAGGAAAAAGGCTAAAGTATAAATCTAACAAGAGGTTCACAAAAAGGAACACAGTAATCCCTGAAGAACAAGAAGCCTACATTGATGAAGAGGAGGAAATAGAAGGATCAAGTAAAGAGGATTTTTGATCCAGAGTTTAAAGGTAGTAGAGTCTTTAAACTCAGGTGTAGAGAAAAAGGTAAAAGAAACTCTACAAGAAAAGCAACTAACAAAAATCTACCAGACAGTACAAGCAGTACTCTATCCAACCTGTAAAGCAATTATATCATACAGAGGACAGTAAACAACAATTAAGACTATGTTTGATTCAGGTGTAGGATTAAGCACATTATCACTAAAGATAGCTAAAGCTCTCAAGCTAAAACTCATAAAGAATGACAAGCCTAGGGTAATTGTTAGAAATGCTGATAGTACAATTAATAAAGGAGGATGGAAGTATAATACTTAGGCATGGTTAAATACTGGAATTAGTAATGGATGGTTCAAATTTGTAATAATAGACACTTACAATGATAAGTGTTTATTAGGATCTAACTATTTAAACAAAGTAAAACCTTTGTTTAATTATCAAACAGGAGAAGTCAGAAGTAGTACAGGAAAGATTAAACTACTAGGCAAAAGTTGGGAAAAGAAAAGGAACTAAAACAGAGAGAAAAATGTAAAAGAATACTACTCAAATTAGAAGCATAGAAGAAAACCAAGACAAAGAAGTTTTACCCACAAACCACCTATACTAATCAGATTCAGAGTCAGATAGTAGT
>NW_006761621.1:0-2174 GCF_000271605.1 Fomitiporia mediterranea MF3/22
ATATATACTAAACTACACAAGAGTACTCAGGGAGTATGAGTTACTAAGAATGATAAGCTACAAAGAATGAAAGAAAGGAATGTTAAAAATAAAGGTACAAAGAATAAAGGGATGAACAAAGGGTAAGAGACTATAGAATGAACAGAGAATGAAGGAGTGGTCAAAGGAATAGAATGATGAAGTAAGGAAGGGTAGTAGTAAGAGTCAGTATACATATAGTCTATAGACAGTACCTCTAAGGGACAAAAGTCCTGAGTTCTAGTACAGAAGGGTGCAGAACCCTCAGAACTGAAGGTAAGAGAGTAGAGGATTGTAACATCACCCTCCTTCTAAAACCAATTGTCCTGATTAGTAAACATTAGGCTTGGTTAGCAGCTCAGGTATAGGTCAGAACAGTAGAGTTTGGAAATCTGTAAGGTAGAGTTAATGTAGAGCACCCAGATGAAGTTAATAGAAGTCTTAGATTGCCTTAGTAGTATGGGTGAGATTCTCAGCAGGTTCCTAAGTACATTCTTCAACTGGGTATCCCTTCTAGTAGATAAGAAACTTGAGCTTTCTGTATACTAGCTTAGTATCTACTACATACTCTACTTTGTATTCTGGTTCAGAACTAATGAGTTCTAGTAGAGGTGGTGAGGGTCTTTGTTGTGAAGGAAAACCCAGATCATAGTACTAAGATAGTAGAACCTTGTTGAACACTGAGTGTATGTGCTTCTATGTTGTTAGAAGTTAGAGTTTGTAGACAGAGGCACTAACCTTCTTTTTAATAACAAAGGGTCTAAAGTGCTTGTTGTCCAACTTCTTCATTAGGTAATCTATGGTCAGGTTAGTGGCTTCTAGCATAACTTTGTCACCAGACTAGTAATCCTTAGCTACAGACCTCTTCCAATCATAGTTCTGCTTTATAATCTGTACTACTTTTTCTAAAAGAGCTCATACATTCTCTCTGGTTCTATACATCTGTTCTGTAAAGTCTGTTATAGATTCAGAACTGCTATTCTGGTTCAGAACTGTCCCCTGGTACAGATGTCTCTCATGATTGAGGAAGAACAGGGACTGTCCTGTTGTAGAGTGTTACTAGTTATTGTACACAAATTCTGCTAGAGCTAGCCATTCAGACTAATCCAATTACTAATAATTAATGAACATCTAAAGGTAGAGCTCAATCTCCTGATTGACTTACTCAGTTTAACTGTTAGTCTGTAGGTGATAGGTAGTAGAAGGGTTCCCTTAAATTCTGAGAAGTGTATACAAGTCCTACATGAATTTCAACTTGAATTACAGTCTACAATTATGAATGAGCTTCTAAGAGAGTCTGTGTAACCAGAAGACATAATCCTAATAAATACATACTATACTTTCAGAAGTGAGTTCTGTTTAGGTTGGAACTGTATAGACTTGCTTAAAGAATCAGTTGACAATTATACAGATAGTGTTGTAACCCTAAGACTCAGGTAGCTTACTAATCAGGTCTACTAAGACTTCTTCCTAAGAGTGATCTAGGATCTAATACAGATGTAAAGGAGCCTAAACCCTTGTTTAGTAGGTCTTAGTCTGTTAGCACATATTGTAACCAGTCACATACTTCAGGATTTCCCTCTACATTCTGAGCCACTAGTAGTTCTGAGTAATAAGTTTCTGTGTTTTGTGTCAGCCTGGATGTTCTACAGTCAGATTGTTGTAATAAGCTCAGACAATGTCCTCCTACAGCTTCTGATCCTTTAGAACATACAGTCAGCCTTCCTAGTAAACCTGTCTATCCTTATCCTCCTTCTAATCCCTTGTCTGCTTCTCTAGCTGCTTTACTACAACCTAGTCCTGTATGTGTCTCAGAGCTTACTGTATGTGAGTGATGAAGTTAACATCCTTGGATTCAAGTCAGATCTCTCAGATTGTCTCAGACACAAAACAGGAATTGTCTAGGAGAACAAGATTTTTGTTATCATTCTCCCCCCTTTTATGACCTACTTGTTTTAAGAGTAAATCAGCTTTTGTCATTTGTGTTCCAGGTTTGTGGGTCAGCACAAAGTCATAGTCCTACAGTTCTAACATCTAGCAGGCTTGGTAGTGGTTGAGCTTCTGAGACACTCAGAAGTACTAGAAATTAAGGTAATCACTCTAAATCTTAAACTTCTGTACAGTACTAAGGAGATATTAACACTACTCCTTTAGGG
>NW_006761622.1:0-2172 GCF_000271605.1 Fomitiporia mediterranea MF3/22
TGACCCCTCACTCGAGTACTAGGTTATCCCAGTCAGTAGTTGAGTGAACTAAGGGCGATTAGAATTCTCTTGTGAGGAACAGTGAGTTTCCTTACATATTTTTGACTGTACCCACCTAGCACGAAACCCCTTGCTGGACACTGAGGAACCAAAGGGTCTGATCAACCCTAGGTCTCCCTCATTGTCTAGTACCCATCAGAAAGTTTTAGTGAGTAAAGTTACAATTTTCGAGTAGAAACAGAGACTACTTACTGGATTAGCCCCCAGTAGGTTCACAATGCTTCAGAATGCTGTGGAATGCTTCTGGAACACATTAGCACATATTAATATGGACCAGCACTAGATACACTGGAGGTTTGCATTGATTGGATGGGTCAAGGACCAGGCATCCGTGACAGCAAAAAGGAAGGAACAGGTGTGTATCAAGTTTACAGGCAATGGACAACAAGATTATCCATTGGATATTGATTACAATGTGGCTGCCAAGCCTTGACTGACGATTCCCAGAGGGTACCCAAGTCTGGATATCAATACTAACATGCTAGGAAGTAAGTCCTTGTCCCTTGTGGGCTGGAGGCAACCTAATGAACCTATACCAGGTGATAAGTCCTTGTCTACACAAGGCTGGAGGCACCCTAATGAACTAGTACATACTAATAACATAGAACTAAGGCATGTAACTGTACCAGCACATATAGTTAGACAAACACACACTGTAGAGCAGACACTAGCAAGTATTCACACTACTGAGCTTGTAGGAATAGTAAATAGCAGTACAAAGAGCAGAAACACTCAGGCAATTGGATTCGAGGATTTGTCCAATCGAGTACAGAAGGTTGAGTTTGAGGATTCAACTCACTGAGTACAGGCAATTGAGCTTGAGGATTTGCTCTATCAATTTCAGGCTACCAAGTTTGAGGATTCACTCAATAGAGGACAGGTGATTTGGTTTGAGGATTCACCAAGTCAATATAGAGAGCTAATAGCAAGCATCAAGGAATTTGCAAGCCAGTACAAGAGTTACAGAGTGTATATAGTCAGTATCAGTGAGAGTGTGGATAAGTATCCAGTGAGCACACTTACTTCAGAACAGAAACACATTGACAACAGTGATGTAGAGGGCAATGAGACATCTAAGACCCTTTTAGGCAGCAAAGAAAGCAGCCAGGACTCAAAGAACAAGAGTAACAGACAAGGCTAGGAGAGCCAGGCATCAGAACTACAGAGATCTGATGAGGAACAAGACTTTCAGAAGGCAAGTAAGACCTTCAGACACATTGCAAGAGCCAGAGCAATTGAGAAAGACATAAAACATGTCAGCCCATTCCACAGTTTGATAGACATTGAAGATTTGAATAAGAGAACGTACAAGTTTGATGGAATGTACCAGGAAGAGGAGAAAGCAACCCCTTCATCAAACAAGAGTGGACTTGATAGTATAGTAACAGAAAAGTGTGAAACACTTCAGGCAGGCTACAGAACGAAAGCCAGACATGCCACTGTACCTACAGACAATAGAGATCAGAACTATCAATCTAAGAGTGTAGAAGAAACACTCAAGAGTCCAGACAAACGATTGCATTCGTAGAAAGCAAAAGGAAAGCACAAAGTGAAAGGAATACACAAAGTGCAAGGAACAGAACGAAAACCAGAACTGCCAGGCATTCAATACAATTGTGAAATCAATTCAGACTATCCTAGCGAAACAGACATCACATTGACAGAACAGTACTTTGAGGATAGCAAAAGTGAATGCAAATTGGAACTACAAGGATCAGTACTTGATCCAGAGGGCGAAAATCAAGCATACACCTACAAAATCAAGTGTTTAACCTCATACATGGCAGATATTGACTATGCATTACACAGGAGCAATGTACAGGAGTACTACAACAGATACAACACTATAGCCAGGTTCAGGAATAAGAGAGAAAGCAAAATACCTGGATATATACAGTCTCAAATGGAAACATCGAGTTTTTCAGGACATCAGAGTATACCTTGCAAAAATAAAAGGAACAAACAATCCCATAGTGATACTTCACAATTGAAAGCAGTCCCAGGCAAGGCATACACTAGTAGTATTAGTGAGAACAATATTGATTCAGAGTGCAGCAAACTACACAGTTCAAAGCTACATATCAAGCACAGCAAGTATAAGAATAGCTTGAG
>NW_006761623.1:0-2172 GCF_000271605.1 Fomitiporia mediterranea MF3/22
AGAAGTTATCCTACAAACCACCTATACTATCAGATTCAGAATCAGATAGTAGTGGATTAGAAAGTCTTTGGTTTTCAGAAAAAGAAAGATATGACAAAGGAAAAGCTTCTATAACTCCTATTCTAGTATTAACACCTGTAACACCTATTAAAAGCTTAACAATACAGGAATCGAAACAGAGCCCTTCAGGAACTATACTAGACATACAACCAGAATCTAGTATAAGATTATATTTATCAGACAAAGATATAGATACAGATGAAGAAATAACCTGTAAGGATAGGTATACTAGCCTTATGTAAAGATTCTCTCTTTACCAGTGTACTCAACTACTGACTAGGATAACCTAGTAATCAAGCACCAAGAAGGAGAAAGAATCCCCTAACCCTTAGCTCGAAAACCCTTTATATATGTGTATACACATGTAGTAGAATACAGGGTAGTCTAGTGAACAAAAAGGAAAACACTTACAAGCACCTACAACACATGTTGCACAAATGTGCAGGTAGTACAATCGTTACACTCACCCTCCAGCATTTAGTCCTAAATGCTAAGGGAGTTAGTACCAGAATAAACGAAATAACAACACAAAAACAAAAGAAAACATTAGTAACTTACTACAAAGTTTAGTACTGCTGTACTAGGACATTCTCTACAGCTATGGATGTGTCTTCAATCAGTCCTGTAGTAGACTGGACATGTTCCTGTCTGGCTTGGACATGTTCTACAGTGGAACTGGTGGAACTTGTAGCAGATTGGTTGGAATGGCTGTTGGATTGAGTAGAAAGCAGTAGATTCAGCAGTAGAGTAATGCCTTAAGTGTCAAATGAGCTCAGAGCACTCATATCAAGTACCAAAGTAAGATTGGTGGATGTTGAGGGTAATTGCAAATTGATCTGAGAGTGTTTACAGTTGTGTGAGTAGAATATAGTGGTTCTATTGTTGATTTGCTCAGCTCTACACTTTGCACCTAAGTAAAATAGTAAGGTATATGTGCTTGTAATAATATAATGCAGAATATATGTGCATTTACCTTGGTTCAAAGCTATGTTCTTACAGTATACAAAGTCCTGGAACACTTGTATCATCTTAGCATGTTGAATACAGTCTTGGAACAGTAGTAGTAGGCTCAGTCTTGTATGAGAAGGAATGTGGAAGTTATACAAGTGTAATACAATGAGATAACACTCTAGGAGTTGTATAGTAGGGTCAAGGGAATTGTTGTGGATAGCCCTGGAGAAAGCTGCAATCTCCTTGAGCTCCTCTTGATTGAAAACATAGTCAGTGCTTGTACTGTAGTTGTGAGTAACCCAATCCTAAGTGATTGGTTACACTCAAGGGCCAACTAAGAGTTGTAGAGGAGGATGAGGCATATTTGTGCCTTGTAGAAAAGCAAATGCAAATGTATGAGCAACAGATTCTTGAGTAGTAGACATGATATACACAGTAAAGTAACTATATACACAGTTTTTAAAGCCTTTGTATATGTCTACCTGTATGTCCATACTGTAGCATTGTGTTTGAAAGGTTGCCTCATGTTTTACTAGACTGATACTAACCTGAGGGTCATCAGTATCGAGTTTTCCCTTTCCTAGAGTTAGTGCATTGATAGAATCGATTCCAAGTATGTCTAAGTATTCCTTTAATGCCTCAAGGTGTGCAATTTTATCATAGGGTAGCCATGTGTGATCTCTGGACTTCCATAGTACTTTGAACAAAGTGGTAGTCCCTTATCCTGTATGAGTTTCAATTGAATCTACTGTACATTCCTTGTTCTCATCATTTAATCCAGTAACTTGTCCTACTTCCCTTCTAGGGAATAATCTATCATTGTTTGGAACATGTATCCTAAGTAGCAATGAATGAAATACAGGGTGTATGTTACAATTCCTCATTTCCCTGAGTAGATCTAGTTCAAATGCCTTGTTTCCTACATTCCAGATTATTTTGTAAGGTCCTATGTACTTTGGTACTAGTTTCCTTACTTGCTGTCTTAGTAGATTCATGTTCTTTGTAGAAACATACACTAGATTGTTTAATTCGAAGGAAGAGGGTTGTCTGCATCTATTAGCATGTCTAGTTTGCTTTACCCTTGCCTGAAGGATTGTATTGTGTGCCTGTAGTATTGTATCCTTTACTTTCTGAGTGTAAGTCCTTACTCTAGGATATTCA
>NW_006761624.1:0-2170 GCF_000271605.1 Fomitiporia mediterranea MF3/22
CACATATTGTGTTGTATCTTACTCAAATTTTGCTCATTTTACTTTATTTTTTCTGGGATATGAAAGACACTTTAAAAGTATATTTTTTACAACTTAGATCATGTAATTTGGTTAAGTATTAGTTGAGTTATGATAGATTTTGTATTTGAGTGTACTTAGTGTGACGAAAATCACGAATCGCACGTGTGACAATATTTATGAAAATGACAGTAAGTGTCTTCTCACGAGTACTGCCTTTAACCATACTGCCCTACTGCCTTAGGACCGGAACCTTGTTAATTCTCTCAATCCCACAATGGTAGTTCAATTGCCCATTGAGCTCATCATTTGCATCATCTGTCGAAAGGTAGTGAAGGCGCGGTAGCAACGATAGCCCAATTCTAGACGTCAACTGACTGAATCTTCAAGATGGCTTTCGGCAGTCTCACGCAGATCACGACCTAGGAAGAGATGGAGACGGATATTGATCATCCTTTTTACACTAGTGATTGATGGACCTGCTTCCGGATCTTCAGTGCCGTCCGCTGCCTGTACATCGGAACACTTACAATAGCTACAGGAACCGATTGGACTCCGGTATAAAATTGTGTCAAACTCGCATGATCCCCTCACTCACATCTCAGTTCTCTTTTCCTCGTCTTTCGCCTTTCCTCTCCTTGTGGCCCGGTGCCAGTCAGCCTTCCTTTTCGTTGACCGATTACGTTCGTTTCATTCAATCCGCGAAGGACCCATTTCACGATAAACTTTGACGAAAATGTTCTCAAAGACACTTTTCACTACTTTGACTCTTCTTGTGCTGACTGCGACCTCCGCTCTCGCTGCACCCCCTCTTTCATGCCCCGCTGCGTCCACCGTCACTGTTGTAGCATCGAGTTCCAGTGCTGTCGCATCTAACGTCGCAGTTGCCAGCTCATCTGTTGTCTCGTCAGCTGCAGCGACCGCCACGGCCTCTAATAAAGGAGGTAAAGACAAAGACGGTAAACACGGCAAGGGAGGCAAACACCGCGGCGGCGGCAATAAGGGCGATGACTATAGTTGCTGAAGTCCGGTCCTGGTCCGGTCCGGGCATACTTCACCTGGACTCAGGACCGGACCAAATCTGCGGTCCGGGAGTGTCCCGGACTGGGGACCGGACCTATGTGGACGGGTAGTGGACCGGACCCAAGTTCCAGTCCGGTTCTGGACCGGTCCATAACCGGACCTGAGAGAAAAAAAATTTAAGAGATGAGTTAGAGTATTATTCTTTGTATCTAAGTACAAAAGTAATATATTTTTGTATATACTACATAATCTACAGACTAGACACTGTAGTGGTTTTCCTGACACAATTCTGAGGCTTTGGCACAAGCCTTGCAACACGAGTCCTGAAGCTGGACTACAACTGCCTCTAAGCTGGTTACTGCAATTTACAGACACTTAGTTGTCGGAACATGAATATTTAGGTACTTAGCAGCAGACAGACCTGTCTCTTCGAGGGTGGCAATATAGTTAGCACAGTGTGCACGGAAAGCAGCCTGAGCGTCAGCGTTCTTCTTCTTTCTGAGAGTGATTTCAGACATCTTGTCTAATTTGTCAGGGGCAGGGGCATTGGCTGGCTG
The DNA here is from genome assembly GCF_000271605.1 of Fomitiporia mediterranea MF3/22. Classification (NCBI taxonomy): domain Eukaryota; kingdom Fungi; phylum Basidiomycota; class Agaricomycetes; order Hymenochaetales; family Hymenochaetaceae; genus Fomitiporia; species Fomitiporia mediterranea. The sequence continues at coordinate 1,599 of NW_006761624.1, forward strand.
CTTGACTGGGGAGGGTGGCTGGGACTGTGGCGTCTTTGGCATAGGACAGGAGAGGAGTGAATATACATAAAGGGAATAAATATTTCAGGAGACAATAACCAGATAGGAAGAGTCAAGTTTAGTAAGCCATACATTGAACAGTAAAGAACAGGAGTAAAGTTTTGCTTTGCTTGGACTGCCAGAAACTTGTAAAATGTACTATGCAAGTGCTAGCTAATATTCAAAGATCCTTAAAGGAGTATGATCTGTTTTAGTATAGTGAGCTAGAGATATGGGAAACGAGATTTGAGACATTAGTTCAGGTTATTCAGGTCCGGAGTCCAGTCCGGGTCCGGACGAGTCCATCGGTCCGGGAAATTTCTCAAAATGATGGACCCAGGACCGGACCTCTCCTGGACCCATGAGGACCGGACTGTAGAGGACCGGTCCATCAGTCCAGTCCTGCGTCCGGACCGAGTCCGAGCGGTCCGGGACCGGACATCAGCAACTATAGCGATGACACTAGCTCGATCGCATCTTCGACAGATGTTGTTTCTGCATCGAGCTCAAACATCGCTGTCTCGACCTCTGCT
>NW_006761625.1:0-2168 GCF_000271605.1 Fomitiporia mediterranea MF3/22
GTATAGTTAGGGTCTGAGAGTTCTGAGGTGACTTCCAGATTTGTAGAAAAGGCTTCTCACTACAAATCCTGCTTGTCACTCATCATTACTCTAATAACCTGACAGATGTACTGTCACTTCTGTAGGCAGTCCTTAATTTGGTGCTCTGACTTTCTGTAGGCAAAGCATACTCCTTACTTTCAGACTTCTCTAATGTTCATTAGAATAGATTGATTGTGAATTACAGGCAGATTGATCTAAGGGCTCAGAACTGTTAGAGCTGGATGTATGTATAAGCATTCTGTACAGACTTAATGTATCCAAGCTACAGCTTGGTCAAAGGAGATAGTGTGTGTCTTCTACTCAGTGTAAGTAACTAGTTCTAGCATTATTCTAAGAATCTTATCAACCAGTTCTAGGTGAAGAGCTTTTTCAAGCATTCTAATAAGGACATTATTAAACCTGAGCATGAATCCTACCTTCTAGGCTAGGATATCAAACTCCTGAAAGAAGGCATTAGCAGAATGTTTGCCCTGTTGTAGAGACACAAGCTTATTCTACACATTATACTTCTTATTCAGATCAATAAAGGAAGTATAGAGCTGTCTCATGAATTTTAAGTACAACTTGTTGTTCTGAAGTTGGATCAGGCTTCCAATCTAATAACCTTTGATCCAGTTCTAGGCCCAGGTGGCTGTGTTGCCTTCCTTCATGAAGGAGAGGACAAATAGGACACAATTGAGATCTGAGGATAGATTGGTCAAAGTAGTAGCCACATATAGTTTGACTTAGTACTGAAAGTCCTTAAAGTGTTACCTATTAAAGTCTAAAGGGTAGGCTACATACACTTTCTTTCTAGAACAGGTTGTAACTTCTGGAACAATTGGAACAGGTTCTGAAGGGGCTGAGGGTATGTGGTTAGTAAAGGCCTCTTAGATAGAGGTCTGTACATATTAAGCTAGTTCTACTTGTAACTACTAATCTAGTAGGACAGTAGGGGTGGTAGTCAGTATAGTAGGGTCCATGTCTACACTACAAAGGGATCAATACTAAACTAAAAGGGGTAATGAATAGAAGAAGGGTGGCAAAAGTTTAAAAGGGTTTAGAAAGTTTAAAATTTAAAAATGTAAAAGGGTTAGGACAAAGGAAAGAGATCAACATAATAGCAAGTACTAATGCCTGAAACATAGGAGAGTTGTAGGGTAGTAATAAGTAGTCTTGATCTGATGTCAGCAACAGTGTAGAGGGGACCTGAAGGCTCAGTAAGAGGACTCAGGCTACAACTATCCTACACAACAGAAATACAGAATACAAGTACTAGAACATAGTCAGAACTTGTAGAACAGGTAGAGAGAGAGAGAGTGAGACAAGAGTAGAGTATATAGAGTGAGCCTAAGAGTACAGGACTACCTAGAGTAGACAAGATCAAGACTACAGGACTAGTCTGATCTTGTATGCCTATATATACTAAACTACACAAGAGTACTCAGAGAGTATAAGCTACTAAGAATGATAAGCTACAAAGAATGAAAGAAAGGAATGTCAAAGATAAAGGTACAAAGAATGAAGGGATAGACAAAGGGTAAGAGACTATAGAATGATACAAAGAATGAAGGGGTGGTTAAAGGAATGGAATGATGAAGTAAGGAAGGGTGGTAGTAAGAGTTAGCATACATATAGTCTATAGACAGTACTCTCAAGGGACAGAAGTCCTGAGTTCTAGTACAGAAGGGTGCAGAACCCTCAGAACTGAAGGTATGAGAGTAGAGAACCATAACACAGACCTCTTCTGATTATAGTTCTGCTTCATGACCTGTACTGCCTTTTCCAAAAGAGCTTGTGTGTCCTCCCTGGTTCTGTGTATCTGTTCTACAAAGTCTGTTACAGATTCAGAACTGCCATTCTGGTTCAGAACTGTCCCCTAGTACAGATGTCTCTCATGATTGAGGAAGAACAGGGACTGTCCTGTTGTAGAGTGTTGTCAGTTATTGTGCACAAATTCTGCCACCATCCCTACTTGATACTATAGACAAACTACTGAGTAGTAAACAGGGCTAGGTAATGTTCTGAACATTCTGAGATCTCAGAACACAGAAGTGGCAGGTCAGATTGTGTAGATTTAGACTCAGATGAAGTGTGAAGAGAAGAATCAAAAGAATCAGAAAAAATAGGAGAACTATCTACTTTTG
>NW_006761626.1:0-2168 GCF_000271605.1 Fomitiporia mediterranea MF3/22
TGAATGTAACATTGTACAAAGTCTTTTCATAAATCAAGATGTTTAGTGTGAGTGTTGTACATTATTTTGTCAGACTTTACAGTCTTTATTACTCCTTGATTATTACAATAAATTGTAATGGGTGCTGATTCAGTCTGCAGTACTTCTTTAGCAAATCGTTTGAGCCAAATGGCTTCTTGAGTAGCATATGCCAGCACTTGCAACTCTGCTTTGTAAACAGATAGTAGTACCAGGTTTTACTGTTTGCTCAACCAGGATATGGTCAATTTAGCTAATTGAAAGATGTAGCTGTTTATTGCTTTATGTCCTTCTGTCATTTGTCTGTCTGCATCACAATAGCCTTGTAGTTTTAAGGTGTTTGTGCTTCCAAGTTGAAGCCAACAATTTGTTGTATATTTTAAATACACAAAGCAATGTTTCACTACTTTGTAGTGATACATTTAGGGCTTTTGTAAGTAGCACACTAATTGCCCAGTAATATAGGATATGTCTGGCTGTGTACAGTCTGCAACATATCTTAACAATCCTACCATATTCATGTATAGTGTTGTTTCATTATTACTTTCGTTTGTATTGTACGTATTGTTTGTATTGTTAGATAGATCTATTCCAGGAGTAATAGGTGTTCATAGTGCCTTTTTGTTTTCAAAGTAGTAATGCTTGATTATACTTTCAATATAATGCTTTTGCTGTAAGCTAATTGTTTGTTGTGGTCTATCTCAGCTTATTTCAATACTAAGTAACTAATGTATTTCGTTACTGTCAGTAAATACAATGTGTTGTCTTAATGCATGTTTAAATGCTGTTATTATAGTAATAGTTTTGCCAATAATTGTAATATTGTTGACATGCATAAATGTTACAAGAATTGTTTTATTATTTTGTTTCTTGTAAAATACAGTATGATCATAATTAGCTTGTTCTAATCTGATCTTAAGTAGTAGTTCAGTAATCTTCTTGTACCATTGTCTACCTGCTTGTTTCAATCCATATAATGCTTTATTTAAGTATAATGCCTGTCCAGGTTTAATATCTGTAAGTAGCCTGCCTGACAGCAGTTTTACATAGATGAGTTTGTCCTCATTTAATTCTCTGTAAAGATATGCAGATTTTACATCTATCTAATGTATTTCATAGTTCTTAGATGCTGCCCAAGATAACAATAATTGTACTGTTGATAGTTTTGTTACTAGAGCAAATAAGTTGTCAGAATAAAAGTCTATTCCATTCTTTTGAGCATATCCTTGCACTACAAATTGTGCTTTATATTTGTCTATTCAGCTGTTAGCTAGTCTTTTGATTTTATAGACAAATTTCATTCCAATTACATTTGTATTTGTAGGGGGGATAGCATATATCCATGTGTTTCATTGTTGAAGTGACTGTATTTCATCCTTCATAGCTTTGATCCATTGTTCTTTGTCTATATGTGTTATAGCATTGTAATATGTTAATAGATCGTTATAGACTTTGTTGAGGAATTTGTTAAATTCTGTTAGATACATAGCTAGGTTTATATTGTCTTTGTAATTTAGACCTATAGTTTGTTTAACCAGTCTTCACTCTTGTGTAGAGCATTGTATGACAGGTTCTTTATCTTTATTATTGTTATTAGGAAGAGTTTCATTGTTGTTTAATGTATCATCATTATGATTATTCTCCCCTTCAATCCTAGACATTGGTTTGTCTATGAATTGTATGTTGTGCTCAACAGTAATTTTATTATCATGGCACACTAAGTGACCTTTACTGTTGTTATCATAACCTAACCATTGTGTGTGTTAGCCTCTAGGTTGTAGTTTATACGTTCGTTCGTTCTGTATGATACAATATACACTGAATTCTTGTATATTATCTATTTGATAATGTTCATTATACTGTTTGTAATATAGTGTTGCAAAATTAATAGCAACTCTTAGTGTTCTGTTATGAATAAATGTTTGATATTGTACTGTATATACCCAGAATTTCATAGGTAATTTTGCTGATAACAGACACATACATACACAGTTAAAGATAGTCTTATACATACATTCTGTAACTCTGTTCTGTTACAGTGTATTGTGTACTGTTAATCTATGTATTGTTCCTTGACTTTCAATGTACATAGTGAAGTCTTTACTTAGGAACACTGTATTGTTATCACTTTAGAGAGTTTTAACTCTTAT
>NW_006761627.1:0-2165 GCF_000271605.1 Fomitiporia mediterranea MF3/22
GGGCATAGACCCTGATAATGATGTATATTTAGTTACTAAGTTGCTTGCTTTTATGTTATTCATTCGTCTGTATGTCTTAGACATCCAATGTATCATTATCTTGTATCTGATACTTATTGTGTATCTGATACATGTCTTGTATTGTGTATCTGATACATGTCTCATTGTTCTGTGTCCGTTCCGTTTATATGTGTATTAATCATCTTATCATTACTGTAGCATCTGTAATTGTATCATTGATTGTAATACATGTTAACATTTAGACTCAGATAAAGTGTGAAGAGAAGAATCAAAAGAATCAGAAGAAATAGGAGAACTATCTACTTTTGTTTCCAACTTTTTTCTTTCTAATAAATAATTTTGTTGATTTATTTTTTCTACTTTTTCTACTTTTTCTACTTTTCTTACTTTATTTACTTTTAATCCTACAGTGTCTATTGAATCAAAAGTGACCATTAAAAAATCTGAGTCATAGCTCTTCAGCACTACATTCACTGTTAGGCCTCTACAAAATCCTAGGGTACATAGTCAGGGTCTAGGAGTTCTGAGGTGACTTCTGGATTTGTAGAAAAGGCTTCTTACTACAAATTCTACTTGTCACTCATTATTACTCTAATGACCTGACAGATATACTGTTACTTCTGTAGACAGTCCTTAATCTGGTGCCCTGACTTTCTGTAGACAAAGCATACTCCTTACTTTTAGACTTCTCTAATGTCTATCAGAATGGATTGATTACAAATTACAGGCAGATCAATTTAAAGGCTTAGAACTGTTAGAGTCAGACACATGTGTAAGCATTCTACACAGACTTGACACATCCAAGCTACAGCTTAGTCAAAGGAGATAGTGTGTGTCTTCTACTCAGTATAAGTGACTAGTTCTAGTATTATTCTAAGGATCTTATTGACTAGTTCTAGGTGAAGAGCTTTTTCAAGCATTCTAATAAGGACATTATTGAACCCAAGTACAAATCCTACCTTCTAGGCCAGGATATCAAACTCCTGAAAGAAGGCATTAGTAGAATGTTTGCCCTGTCACAGAGACACAAGCTTGTTCTGTGTATTATACTTCTTATTCAGATTAATAAAGGAAGTACAGAGCTGTCCTATGAATTCTAAATACAACTTGTTGTTCTGAAGTTGGATTAGGCTTCCAATCTGATGGCCTTTGATCCAGTTCTAGGCCCAGGTGGCCACATTACCTTCCTTCATGAAGGAGAGGACAAATAGGACACAATTAAGATCTGAGGATAGATCAGTTGAAGTAGTAGCCATGTATAGTTCAACTTAGTACTAGAAGTCCTTAAAGTACTGCCTATTAAAGTCTAAAGGGCAGGCTACATACACTTTCTTTTTAGAACAGGTTGCAACTTCCAGAACAATTAGAACAGGTTCTGAAGGGGCTGGGGGCATGTGGTTGACAAAGGCCTCTTAGATGGAGGTCTACACATATTGAGCTAGTTCTGCTCATAACTGCTAATCTGGCAGGACAGTAGGGGTGGCAGTCAGTACAGGAGGGTCTATGTTTACACTACAAAGGGATCAACACTAAACTAAAAGGGGTAATGAATAGAAGAAGGGTGGCAAAAGTTTAAAAGGGTTTAGAAAGTTTAAAATTTAAAAATGTAAAAGGGTTAGGACAAAGAAAAGAGATCAACACAATAGCAAGTACTAATACTCAAAATGTAGGAGAGTTGTAGGGTGGTAATAGGTAGTCTTAATCTGATGTCAGCAACAGTATAGAGGGGACCCAAAGGCTCAGTGAGGGGACCCAGGCTACAACTATCCTACACAACAGAAATACAGAATGTAAGTACTAGAACATAGTTGGAACTCACAGAACAGGCAGAGAGAGAGAGTAAGACAAGAGTAGAGTATATAGAGTGAGCCTAAGAGTACAGGACTACCTGGAGTAGACAAGATCAAGACTATAGGACTAGTCTGATCTTGTATGCCTATATATACTAAACTACACAAGAGTACTCAGGGAGCATGAGCTACTAAGAATAATAAACTATGAAGAATAAAAGAAGAGAATGTTAAAGATAAAGGTACAAAGAATGAAGGGATGGACAAAGGGTAAGAGACTATAGAATGAACAAAGAATGAAGGGGTGGTCAAAGGAATGGAATGATGAAGTAAGGAAGGGTAGTAGTAAGAGTC
>NW_006761628.1:0-2163 GCF_000271605.1 Fomitiporia mediterranea MF3/22
GATAAAGGTACAAAGAATGGAGGAATAGACAAAGGGTAAGAGACTATAGAATAATACAAAGAATGAAGGGGTGGTCAAAGGAATGGAATGATGAAGTAAGGAAGGGTAGTGGCAAGAGTCAGTACACATATAGTCCATAGACAGTGCCCCTGAGGGACAGAAGTCCTGAGTTCTAGTACAGAAGGGTGCAGAACCCTTGGAACTGAAGGTACAAGAGCAGAGAACTGTAACATATACCTATTAGTATCTATCTAATGTATTTCATAGTATTATAATACTGTTCACACTTGTATTAATTGTGTAGTGAGGGCAAATTAATTGTTTGTACAAGAATCAATTTAATAGTTTTATTTAATTATATGTATACACTCCATACTTGTTTATATAGTTATTATCTGTGTATTGTTTGTTGTAGTTACGAATTATATTGCAATTATATTCATATTATCCTATGGATATATTATTTATTGTTTTATGTATGTTCTGAAGTATTATTTTCGTTATTCATCACTTTTATCCATGAACTATAGTCTGAATTGATGAATTATTTTATTATATGATGTGATAATTGTCTGTATATTATTTATTTTTGTATTAAACACTGTTAAGTTAATTATATTATTATATTAATATTATTTGCTAAGTATGAGCATTTGTTTCATAGTAGAATTATTATTTATTTAATGTTGAAGTTCAATTGCACATTGTGTTGACTTCCATTATTTAGTTCCAATTGACATAGTTTCACTTTGTACCAAATGATTTACCTTTATGATCTGTTATGTCTGTCTGTAACTTCTATTACTTAGTCAGTGCTTAGTCTGTACATTTCGTTATTCTATTTTTCATAGTGTCTGTAGTGTTATACTTTCTGTTCCATTGTTTATATTTAGTTATTAATTTTTTGTACATATTATCCATTTTCTCCCCTTCAATTCAAGAAGGTATTTCTTCAAAGAATTGGATATTTCTTTAACGTTTATTAATCATTGTTATAATATAATTTCGTCAACTTATATAATGTGTATTTTGTTTGTTATAGTAGATAAGTACACATTATGTATAATATACGAGTTTTGTTTGCACTTGTTATCTTTTATTAATAATTGTTCATAACTATGAATAAATATTTTGTTTTTGTGTTGAAAACATATGGTAATTTGTTTGTTTCTGTATAATATTCGTTTAATAACATTGTAATTATTATTTATGTAGTGCTTTTAGTAAATGCACTGAGTTCTATTAAGTACACTTGTGTCTGTTATTGCCTATTTTATATTATACTGTCTAAGATAATGGCTTAAACATTTTATTAATTTATTTAATCATATTATAATATGATTGTTTTTGTTTGTAATCAGTATTATAAGTGTGTCTGTGATTGTTTTATTTGTTTTATTTATTGTACTAGTCATATTAGTATCATACTTCACTCTTACAAGCTATGTTGTTACAATGTAAAGTTAATAATTGTTTGTTAAGGTATATACACTGTACAGTTGATGTTACTGTTACAACTTCGAAATTTATTATATAATCAGCTGCTGTGATAACACGTTCTGCATAATTAAGTTGTATTGATGTGTTGTTTCAAGTATAATAGAGATATAATTCTTTCGTTCGTTGTTAGTATACATTTACACAATTGTATTAATGTGTAAAGTAGTATCATTTGTTTAATAGTTATAATTTTTGCACTTGTCTTGTGCTGTAATCAGTATTTATGTGTTATAACATTATTCTTTCATGTATAGTTAGTTTATACACTCTGTAGCATTGTTTTTTGGTTTGTAGTTATTCATTATACTTTTGTATATCCATACTTGTCTGTATATCTTAGATATGTGTATTATATTCAGTATCTGATAAGTAATTGCAATATCCAACATGTAACCACTGAATCCAATATGTTACATATAATTGCTCAACCATAATATGTGTTAGTTATTATATTGTTCTGTATTTGTTCCATTAGTTCTATCTGTATTATTATCATTATTATCATTATTATTATTGTTATTATAGTGTCTGCAATTGTATTATTGTTTATAATACATGTTAAATGTTTTATTTATTCGATTTAATATACTGTTTAGCATATATGCACTTGTTTTGTAGCATTAATCGTTTGGTCTGTGATATTGCTATATGTGTTATTATTTG
>NW_006761629.1:0-2161 GCF_000271605.1 Fomitiporia mediterranea MF3/22
ATTTGTGTCATACACGGAAAATCAGCAAACCTAACAATCAGAAACTGTTTGGTTTACCACATCCACTCTCAGTACCTAATAGGCTTTGGGAAGGCATAGGAATAGACTTTGTTGGACCTTTTCCTGAATTGAAGAACTGTTTGGGACCTTTTGATATGATTTGTACAGTTATTTGTTTATTAACTGGTATGGTACACATTATTCCTACTAGGCAAATGTATAGAGTAAGAGAAATCACAGAGATAGTATTTGAAAACATCTATAAACTGTATGGACTGCCTAATTACATTGTTAGCAACTGTGATTCCCTATTCACCAGTACGTTTTAGAGAAGATTACATGAACTTATAGGTATTAAATTGAAGCTATTGAGCACATATCATTTACAGACTAATGGATTGACTGAGAGAATGAACAGAACAATTACTCAGATGCTCAGACAGTGTATTTCTCCTAAACAAAAGGATTGGATACATAAACTACCTATGATCAAGTACACTATCAATACAGTAAGGTCAGAAACTATAGGGTATGTACTATTCTTTCTAAATTACAGTCAGATGCTAAGGAACTTGATATGGAACAACCCTAGGAAGGATGAATATCCTAGAGTAAGGACTTACACTCAGAAAGTAAAGGATACAATACTATAGGCACACAATACAATCCTTCAGGCAAGGGTAAAGCAAACTAGACATGCTAATAGACACAGACAACCCTCTTCCTTTGAATTGAACAATCTAGTGTATGTTTCTACAAAGAACATGAATTTACCAAGACAGCAAGTAAGGAAACTAGTACTAAAGTACATAGGACCTTACAAAATAATCCAGAACACAGGAAACAAGGCATTTGAACTAGATCTACCTAAGGAAATGAGGAATTGTAACATACACCCTGTATTTTATTCATTGCTACTTAGGATACATGTTCCAAACAACAATAGATTATTCCCTAGAAGGGAAGTAGGACAAGTTACTAGATTAAACAATAAGAACAAGGAATGGACAGTAGATTCAATTGAAACTCACACAGGACAAGGGACTACTGCTTTGTTCAAAGTACTATGGAAGTCCAGAGATCACACATAGCTACCCTATGATAAAATTGCACACCTTGAGGCATTAAAGGAATACTTAAACATACTTAGAATCAATTCTATCAATGTACTAACTCTAGGAAAGGGAAAACTCAATACTGATGACCCTCAGGTTAGTATCAGTCTAGTAAAACATGAGGCAACCTTTCAAACACAATGCTACAGTATGGACATACAGGTAGACATATGTAAAGGCTTTAAAAACTGTGTATATAGTCACTTTACTATGTATATCATGTCTATTACTCAAGAATCTGTTGCTCATACATTTGCATCTGCTTTTCTACAAGGCACAAATATGCCTCATCCTCCTCTACAACTCTTAGTTGGCCCTCAAGCACAACCAATCATACAGGATTGGGTTACTCACAACTACAGTACAAGTACTGACTATGTTTTTGATCAAGAGGAGCTTAAGGAGATTGCAGCTTTCTCTAGGGCTATCCACAACAATTCCCTTGACCCTACTATACAACTCCTAGAGCATTATCTTATTGTATTACACTTGTATAACTTCCACATTCCTTCTCATACAAGACTGAGCCTACTACTACTGTTCTAAGACTACATTCAACATGCTAAGATGATGCAAGTGTTCCAGGACTTTGTATACTATAAGAACATGGCTTCAAACTAAGGTAAATGTGTATATATTCTGTATTATATTATTACAAGTGTATATACCTTACTATTTTACTTAGGTGCAAAGTGTAGAGCTGAGCAAATCAACAATAGAACCACTATATTCTACTCACACAACTGTAAACGTCCTCAGATCAATTTGCAATTGCCCTCAACATCCACCAATCTTACTTTGGTACTCAATATGAGTGCTCTAAGCTCATTCAACACTCAAGGCATTACTCTACTACTGAATCCACCACTTTCTGCTCAATCTAATGGCCATTCCAACTAATCTACTACAAGTTCTACCAGTTCCACTACAGAACATGTCCAAGCCAGACAGGAACATGTCCAGTCTACTATAGGACTGATTGAAGACACATCCATAACTGTAGAGAACGTCCTAGTACAGTAGTACTGAACTTTGTAGTAAGTTAC
>NW_006761630.1:0-2161 GCF_000271605.1 Fomitiporia mediterranea MF3/22
ATTCTTTGTTGGCTTATCATTCTTAGTAGCTCATACTCCCTGAGTACTCTTGTGTAGTTTAGTATATATAGGCATACAAGATCAGACTGGTCCTGTAGTCTTGATCTTGTCTACTCTAGGTAGTCCTGTACTCTTAGGCTCACTCTATATACTCTACTCTTGTCTCACTCTCTCTCTCTGCCTGTTCTGCAAGTTCTGACTATGTTCCAGTGCTTGCATTCTGTATTTCTGTTGTGTAGGATAGTTGTAGCCTGGGTCCCCTTGCTGAGCCTTCAGGTCCCCTCTACACTGTCACTAACACTCAGGAGATTTACTAGGAACAACTCAATCTCAGTAAGAATATACATTGTAACTCAATAACAATAATCTATCAAGGATTAATCAAGTCAGGAATAACATTTCACAGCTGTTAGAGATACAGGATACTGTATATATTGAGGCTAGACTAGTAGTAGTAAGGAAAACTTTACCTTGAGGATTGATTACAAGTTGACTGTGTAGTAGAAAGGTTAGATTAATTACTAGACATGCTGGAAACTCACAAACAGACCTTTAAATGGAGGGCAGGCCTACTACAAGGACTAGAAGCCAGTTTACAATACTAGAGAATACAGAGCAAGATCAGGAAACAGACACACACAGTAAGGTATTGGAAACACTGTCTCAGAACACTGAACAATTGTATTTGTATGAAATAAATTCACCTACAAACGTACCAGACACTAGAAGTAATACACAAGGATACAGACATTCAGACAATAATATTAGATCAGAAATTAATGATTAGAACGTCCCAGTACTAAAGAATACTACTGATCAACTCTAGAACTTGATTAAACTACAGTTACCTAATATAATAGCTCAATCATCACCAGATTTACAATTCCTGGAATGTCTCAAAGGCAGATATCATGAGGATAACTTCTTTAATCAGATATTACAAGATCCAAAGTACTTGCAGAATTTTCATGTCAAAAATGGACTCATATTTTGCTAGGAGGGTGAGAGGTACATACTTTACATACCTAGAATTCTAATACACAACAGAAACACTAGGGAAATTGTAATAGAGTATGTACATTCTATTTTGGCACACCTAGGACCTTGAAAGACACTTTTGTACCTTAGAGAACAAGTTTGGTGGAAGGATATGATCATAGACATTAATTCCTACTGTGATTCATGTCATACATGTAAGATCAGCAAACCTAACAATTAGAAACTGTTTGGTTTACTATATCTGCTCTCAGTACCTAATAGGCCTTGGGAAGGCATAGGAATAGACTTTGTTGGACCTTTTCCTGAATCAAAGAACTGTTTGAGACCTTTTAATATGATTTGTACAGTTATTTGTTTATTAACTAGTATGGTACACATTATTCCTACTAGGCAAACATACAGAGTAAGAGAAATCACAGAGATAGTATTTGAAAACATCTATAAACTGTATGGATTGCCTAATTACATTGTTAGCAACTGTGATTCCCTATTCACTAGTACGTTTTGGAGAAGATTACATGAACTTATAAGTATTAAATTGAAGCTATCAAGTATATATCATTTACAGACTAATGGATCGACTGAGAGAATGAACAGAACAATTACTCAAATGCTTAGACAGTGTATTTCTCCTAAACAAAAGGATTGGATACATAAACTACCTATGATTGAGTATGCTATCAATACAGTAAAGTCAGAAACTATAGGGTATGCACTATTCTTTCTAAATTATAGTCAGATACTAAGGAACTTGATATGGAACAACCCTAGGAAGGATGAATATCCTAGAGTAAGGACTTATGCTCAGAAAGTAAAGGATACAATACTACAGGCACACAATATAATCCTTCAGGCAAGGGTAAAGCAAACTAGACATGCTAATAGACACAGACAACCCTCTTCCTTCAAATTAAACAATCTAGTGTATGTTTCTACAAAGAACATGAATCTACCAAGACAGCAAGCAAGGAAACTAGTACTAAAGTACATAGGACCTTACAAAATAATCCAGAATGTAGGAAACAAAGCATTTGAACTAGATCTACTCAGGGAAATGAGGAATTGTAACATACACCCAGTATTTCATTCATCACTACTTAGGATACATGTTCCAAACAATGATAGATTATTCTCTGGAAGGGAAGTAGGACAAGTTACTGGG
>NW_006761631.1:0-2161 GCF_000271605.1 Fomitiporia mediterranea MF3/22
CCTTCAGTTCTAAGGGTTCTACACCCTTCTGTACTAGAACTCAGGACTTCTATCCCTCAGGGGTACTGTCTATGAACTATATACATGCTGACTCTTGTCACTACCCTTCCTTACTTCATCATTCCATTCCTTTGACCACCCCTTTATTCTTTGTATCATTCTATAGTCTCTTACCCTTTATCCATCCCTTCATTCTTTGTACCTTTATCTTTAACATTCCTTTCTTTCATTCTTTGTGGCTCATCATTCTTAGTAGCTCATACTCCCTGAGTACTCTTGTGTAGTTTAGTATATATAGGTGTACAAGATCAGACTAGTTCTGTAGTCTTGATCTTGTCTACTCTAGATAGTCCTGTACTCTTAGGCTTACTCTATATACCCTACTCTTGTCTTACTCTCTCTCTCTGCCTGTTCTACAAGTTCCAACTATGTTTCAGTGCTTGTGTTCTGTATTTCTGTTGTGTAGGATAGTTGTAGCCTGGGTCCCCTTGCTGAGCCTTTAGGTCCCCTCTACACTGTTACTAACATTAGATCAAGACTCCCTATTACTACCCTACAACTCTCCTACATTTCAGGCATCAGTACACACTGTTGTATTAATCTCTTTCCTTTGTCCTGACCCTTTTACATTTTTAAATTTTAAACTTTCTAAACCCTTTTAAACTTTTGCCACCCTTCTTCTATTCATTACCCCTTTTAGTTTAGTGTTGATTCCTTTGTAGTATAAACATGAACCCTACTACACTAACTACCACCCCTACTGTCCTACTGAATCAGTAGTTACAAGCAGAACTAGCTCAATATGTACAGACCTCCATCTAAGAGGCCTTTACTAACCACATACCCCTAACCCCTTCAGAACCTGTTCTGATTGTTCCAGAAGTCACAACCTGTTCTAGAAAGAAAGTGTATGTAGCCTGCCCTTCAGACTTCAATAGGCAGCACTTCAAGGACTTCCAGTACCAAGTCAAACTATACATAGCTACTGCTTCAACTAATCTATCCTCAGATCTTGATTGTGTCCTATTTGTCCTCTCCTTCATGAAGGAAGGCAATACAGCTACCTGGGCCTAGAACTGGATCAAAGGTTATTGGATTGAAAGCCTGATCCAACTTCAGAACAACAAGTCATACTTGGAATTTATAGGGCAGCTCTGTACTTCCTTCATTAATCTGAATAAGAAGTATAATGTATAGAACAAGCTTGCATCTCTGTGACAGAGTAAACATTCTGCCAATACCTTCTTTCAGGAGTTTGATATCCTGGCCTGGAAGGCAGGATTCATGCTTGGGTTTAATAATGTCCTTATCAGAATGCTTGAAAAAGCTCTTCACTCAGAACTGGTCAATAAGATTCTTAGAATAATGCTAGAACTAGTCACCTACACTGAGTGGAAGACACATACTATCTCCTTCAACCAAGCTACAGCTTGGATACATTAAGTCTGTGTAGAATGCTTACACATATGTCTGGCTCTAACAGTTCTGAGCCCTCAGATCAATCTGCCTGTAATTCATGATCAATCTGTTCTAATAGACATTAGAGAAGCCTGAAAGTAAGGAGCATGCTTTACCTGTAGAAAGTCAGGGCACCAAATTAAGGACTGCCTACAGAAGCAATAGTATATCTGTCAGGTTATTAGAGTAATGACAAGTGACAAGTAGGATTTGTGGTAAGAAGCCTTCTCTACAAATCCAGAAGTCACCTTAGAACTCTTAGACCCTGACTATGTACCCCAGGATTTTGTAGAGGCCCAACAGTGAATGTAGTGCTGAAGGGCTATAACTCAGATTTTTTAATAGCTACTTTTGATTCAATGGACACTGTAGGATTAGAAGTAAATAAAGTAAGAAAAGTAGAAAAAGTAGAAAAAGTAGAAAAAATAAATCAACAAAATTATTTATTAGAAAGAAAAAAGTCAAAAACAAAAGTAGATAGTTCTCCTATTTCTTCTGATTCTTTTGATTCTTCTCTTTACACTTTATCTGAGTCTAAATCTGTACAATCTGACCTGCTACTTCTACATTCTAAGATCTCAGAATGTTTGGAATGTTACCCAGCCCTATTTACTACTCAGTAGTTTGTCTGTAGTATCAAGCAGGGATGGCCTCAGCTGAGTTCACAGCTAAGGACATGGGTCTGTCCTTGTTGAAAGAGAGA
>NW_006761632.1:0-2160 GCF_000271605.1 Fomitiporia mediterranea MF3/22
CTTAATTATTATATACTCTTATATGCATATATAATATGTAAAAAACAATATTATCCATAATGACATTTATTGCACCCCTCATTGGATAAGATATATAAAAGATACTATAAGGTTGTAATAAGACAGATTTATATTATGAGAATTAATAAACATTACATGTCCTTACAATGGGGATATAAGAATTATAGCTCTTAGGAAAGTCTATAATGGTATATATTGCACCCCTCTTCTGATATGGCATAATACTTCTTCTGCTATCTTATAATCCTTAAATAAGTTAATTTACAGCTTATATCTTATCTGAATGGCTTATTATACAATATATATTTTATTTAAATATTTTATTCTTTACTAACAACGCTGAACAGTACATAATATTAACACATTATAACAGAAACAAAACTATCACTACCTTAGCAAACCACAACAACTGATAGACGTACCATGGGTATTCATCTCCTTGTGCTCTTTCTTCCTCTGCTTTGCAAGTTCGCCCCAGTATTTACGTTCCTCTACAAACAGTGAACGCCGTTGGTATGAGATTGTTTTGGAGAGGTCAGCTCGACACTGATGTCGTGCGACCAGGTCGTCTTCTGCAGGTAGTGCAGCCTCTGCCTCGTTCTTTTTCAAACAGCATTCGTGACGGAAGACAATGAATGCGTTCTTGGGTCGTTTGATGTGGTCTTAGTCACTAAGACTTAGTCGTTGCTCAGTCCCTGCAAGTTGAATTGCATGTGCCTGTCGGTTGTAAGGTTGTACGTGTTGTGTAGGTTGAGGTTGTGCTTGTGAGAGAAGTTGTGAGACTGTCTGGCTAAAGGTGTGAGCATGAGTATTGGCATTGACGTGAGTGGCTAACTGGAGCAAGGAGGTGGATGTATCATGATAGTGTGTAGCGAGTGTGAGTGGTGCACCAGGGTTGTGATCCAGAGCGTTGAACGAGATGATTTGGGCTGCAGGCAAAGCTGTGTTTGTACCTGCACGTTACATGCTCTGACTATGTCTTGCAATCAGAGGTACAGTGAACTGAGTTGTTCAAAGGTGTATCTCTGGGACGTTCTGGCTCGAAGGGAGGAGGAGAAGTGGAAGGTGTGGACAGACTCAGCTCAGGAGGGGTGAGTGGTGGGCCACTGCTTCCGTTATTCGAAACAGTGTCATGAACAGCACTAGGTAATGTAAATGCACGTCAAGCATGGAATGGTGGATGGGGAAGGAAAGTATGCAAGGGGTCAGAGAGAGGATCTCACCTTGGGAGTGGTTGTACATAGACATTGTTGCAAGTGTGTGCTTGCCGATTATTGCTTGTGCTGCAGAGCAGGAAGAAGTACACAAATGTATAGAATTATTGAAGAAATCGTTCAGCATTGGAAACAATGTGGATGCACGAATGCGAATTCAAAAAGGAAGGCAAACTAAAAGAAAAGGAGGACAACAAAGGAGAGGCAACTGCAGAGGAGCAGAAGGGAGACAAAAAAGTTGGGGAGAGAGAGATGAGCATCTATTGTAGTGCTTATTATGAAATGGACTGGCTGCTTACACTTTATGTTGAAGGCAGGAGGGGATGCTGAAGTCAGCTGTATGGTATGGTATAGTATGGCATGGTATATTACTGGCATAGGTCCCTAAAAAAGAAACGCTAGGGCTGGGTTGTGTTGTTGCAGGATCTGAGCTCAACACAGGCATTACAATGACTGATTAGAGAGACAAGTGTAGCAATGTTTATTGTCTACATAGTTACAGGCAGTGTGCCTGCTGGCAAGTAGAGGACTGGACTGGAGGGAACAAAAGTAACAAGTGCCACCATTCACAGGGCAGAGGGTTGAGGGTAAGCAGAGGTCAAAGGCAAGCAACAAGGGCAAGTGTGGCACTCAAGATTTAAGTAAAGTCCCATGTGATATTCAACCATTACATAAGCTAAGTAACTCACTTTATATTTACTATACTATTATAATATACATGTTACATTTAAGTGCTATACATTTATTAAGTTTATAACCTCTCAAACAGAGTTTCTATTTATTATAAACATTAATAGAACTTTAGTACACATTATAAGTGTAGAAAATGCTTTTATATTACATTATATAGTAGACACAAGTCTTTTTCTTCAAGTAAAATACTATAATAAAGTATTTACTCTTAATATATTTCTGTTAAAATATA
>NW_006761633.1:0-2159 GCF_000271605.1 Fomitiporia mediterranea MF3/22
TACGTCTCTTCTACTTGATCCTATTGTTCATCTTACACATGTTGTCACATCCTATCCAGAATGATAATTAACACATCTGGAAGTGGAAAGACTCGACTGTTGCTTGAACTCCTAGCCACGAAATGGGGCTTGTATTTCACAACCCTAGCTGATCCTGCGAACCTTCGGCTCGGATCCACAGACATTCACGATGCAATATTCAAGTGGATTCCCAAAAGCAAAGGCTTCTGTGAGCATCCCAAGGGTGAATTTGATAATAACCATGTGCAGCTGGAACCCGTATATCGCCAAAACCGTGAAATTGTTACACGTTTCTCACACCAGATTCTTACCGCGCGTGTCATTATTTTCGAATGGTTCTTAACAACATACTGTGCCGTTTGGCAGGATAAAGATAAAGACCCTAACAAGGCCAAGCTACACTGGTTGTCATTGCAATTGAATTCCCGAGGAATTTTGGGATGCGATGTATTCAAGGATCTGGCAAAGATCCTCGATGATGCTGGCGACAGCTTTATCATGATGGATTCGAATAAGATCCACGAACGCTTACAAGGATTATCTAAACGTTTTAAGCTGGATAGCAGCTTCTTCCTTGTCCTTGACGAGGCACAGATAGCGGCAGCATCTTTGGCAAACGCGTTTGAATCGTACCGGGAGCTGGGGAAAACTCACCCTATTCTGAATCCTCTTATTAAATCGTGGCTTGCCGCTACGTCTTTTCCGATCATCGTGTCAAGTACTGGCCTGTCAATTAACACTATCAACGATACTCTTTCTTCGGCAGTTGGGAAGCCGGCGACCTTTGGAAAGTTTACCAAGATTGGTGCGTTTGATAACCAAGTTTCGCAAGAAAATTATATTCGTCGGTATACGCCTCCCACCTTGCTGGACAGCGAGTCTGGGAAGGAATTTCTCACTAGAGCATGGAACTATGCACGTGGGAGGTATGTTATTGTATGCTTGTTCAATATTTATCCACATCTTGCTCAACCCTTCTCCAGACATCGCTTTACCGCATCATTGTTGACGGAGCTTCTAAGGACATCGTTTCAGGCACCCCACAGAACACTGGACGGTGTTGTCACTGCCATCTCGGGTTATGTCCCTACCGATGCACAGCACTCCGTAGACAGAGAGGGAGTAGTGGAAGGTAGCCCTAGAGCAATTGTACCACTAGATTTCACAAAAATCATGTCAAGTGTGTTCCATATGACTCATGCTCTTTAATCCAGATCTCACCCGTTCTTAACAGATCCTGAAGTGCTCAGTGATGTCAGCCATGCGCTACATTCATGGCTTGTGCTTCAGATAAGGGTCCCTTTTTCAGACACGAAACTCGAGCTCATAGAACTGGGGTTTGCCCGATTTGTTAGCGACTCAGAGAGGAGTTTCATTGATGAGCCACTAGTTTTGCTTGCAGCAGCACGGGCGTTCAGCGAATCCTCGTTTGGACTGGTCAGTTGTATTTGCACACTATTACTGGAATCGCAAGATCGAGGTGATCATTTTGAGGAACTCGTCGCGTATTCCCTTGCTTGTGCGTTTGACGGGAGCAGCTTATGTGACATTATTTCCTTTGGGGAGCATGTTCCGGAATGGGCACAGCAATCTGCTGAACTAGTCTCTGTCAGCATGAACGAAGGTGGATTAGTATTTGATCGCTTCCATCTACCAAACTATGAGGGCTCCACAACGATTATTGGTGCAAAGCATAGTACTGTTGATGCAACGTTGAGATGGTTCCAGAACACATCATCTGTGCTCTGTTTTCCCGACAAACTGATGGGACCGGACATTGTTTCATTCATCCGCCTTCACTCTGGCCAAGTCCTGGCACTTGTCATACAATGCAGATTTCGCCGCAAAATGGACAAACAAACTTGGGAGAGTGCAGTTAAGAGCCTTGATCTTTCACAGCTATATGTGCGACAGGTATGAAACTTGGATGTTCAAAAATATTACACAACTGATGTTCTTAAATTGCAGGGTCTTGGTACAGAAAATATTAATTCTGCTAGGCGCACTGTCATCGATTTGTTCAAGCGTTTGGACGTAGGGTCCCATTTTGCAAATGATGATTGGTTCCAAGACAAGTTACCAGTGTTGCGCGTTATCGCATCATACCCTGGTTCACCTTCAAAAAAACATCGTGAAAA
>NW_006761634.1:0-2158 GCF_000271605.1 Fomitiporia mediterranea MF3/22
TAAATGTTTTTGTGTGTACCATTCCTCTCTCCAGACTGAGAGCTGTATCTGTCCATTCTTTAAATGTCCATTCTGTATAACTAGGGATAGCAACCAACTGTTGTAATTTGCTAGGGTTTAATCCATTCTTGTATAAATGGATTGTGACAGAATTCCTTCCATTTGTCCCTGGTTTATACTTACTAGGTAGGTAGGCTAATATTCTCTTGAATGTTTCATTGTATTCTATAATTGTTAGTTTCCCTTGTCTCAAATTGTACATTTGAGTTTGAGCTGTCTCTGTGGAATCATAGTATTTTCCACTTGCTTCTCTCAGATCAGTTAAAAATGTATCATAATCTTTCCAGATTTCTGGAACTAAGCTTTTTCCTTCTGTCACAAATGATATTGCCTTTCCATTCATGTGACTTGCTATTTTCCCTCTTAAGTATAAGATTACTGTTTCTACTTTATCCAAATCATTTGTAATGTTGTAATGTCTGAAGTGTATTGCCAGATTTGTTTTAAACACTTCTAGATCTTCCCCTTTCTGTCCTGAAAACTTTGGCAGTTTTAGGTTGATTTTCCTTGTTCCCTCCATATTACTCTTTTTCTAGTTACTAGGTTCTGAATTTGGTGTATAAGAGTCTAATGAACTTGACTCTGAACTGGTACTACTTTGATAGGTCTGATACAACCAATTATAATCCAATGTTGATGTGCCTCCTACTATAAAGGTATCTAGTAACATAGACTGTTCAATTTCTTCAACTGTCTGGCCTTCCTGAGTAATAATTTCTGACTGACCTTAGAGGCTTCTAGAGGATCCTGGTAGACTATCTGGATGTTGTGTTTTAATTCTACTATAGTCTTGAAATGTTTGGATTCCTTCCTGTATTGTGTTAACAAGCTCTTCTTCAGCTGAAGAACCTGATAGTTCACTTTCTTGATTTTCTTGGACTGTTTCTCCTTGGGTGAAATGTTCTTGTCTCTAAGGGTATTGAGTATTAGAAGTACTTCCTTCTCTCCTGTCACTTTGTTGCCCCTCTCTACTAATATTTTGTAATATAGTAGTTAGGTTGAATTGTGACTGTGCTAACCTGTTTAGGTATACTTGTAATATTCCTGATTCAACTTGTACTTCTTGTACTCTGTTAGTAAGGTCCTGTATCTTGTCTAAGATTTCCTATAGCTTTGTATGAATATTAAAGATATTCAATGCCTGTGTATCTAAATCTGATTGTATCTGCTCCAGCTTTTCTCCTTGTTGTTCTGATTGTATAAGACTACACAAGTATGTGATTTCCTCTTGTATAGTTCTATAATGTATGTCTTGACTTTGAGTAGACCTGATTATTCTGTTAAGACCTAAGAATTGTTGTATCCAAGTCTTTGTCCTTGTAATCCAAAGGCTATAATAGGTCCCCAATTTATTTGAATAGGAGTGGCTAGAGTGTGAACCTCTTCTTTGAGCCAATCTTGTACTGTTCCCTAATTGGCTCTTCCTCTTACTCTAAGTATATGTAACAAGGAGTGTTCCTACAAGTAGTAGGAATATGAGAATGGTTGAGGGATTGGATAATAGAGGGCTGTATGATAATAGGCTTCTGCCTGTGCCTAGTACCAGTTGTTGTATGTGTAATGTTCCAATCCTTTCCTTGATCTGATACAAAGCCACTTTTTATAGCTTGTTAACTTTGTTTAGTATAATATTACAAAAGTTGCTTACTTTTGCAATATCTGGATATTCTTGTTCTAGTACAAGTAATACACTGTGTAACAGATTACAATGTTGTTGTAATGTGTATAGATAGCCTGAGTATCCTTAGATTTGTTCAATCCAGATTTGTTGATTGATAGGAGTGCCTACTGTATAGGCAACAGTTGATACTACTCTTCCTTGTTTGAAAGAGTCTAAGGGAATTTCCCCCTGTATCTAAAATGGTATTCCTTTAACACCTCCTAGTATCAACACTTGTTCCTGTGTATAAGCTACTAAGTAATTAAGAACTAGTAGTACTTCTTAATTAATCTTTCTTTTCTTACTACAAAAGAAAGTTACTTGCCTTAACAACTGTTCTAAGTAGTAGAGTAATTTATCTACCCACTTTGAATGTTGATTATTAAGGTTAGTTAATATTATAAAGCAAGTATTAGAGTTGATGTACCTGTGTACTAG
>NW_006761635.1:0-2158 GCF_000271605.1 Fomitiporia mediterranea MF3/22
AACTACTGTGCAGGTTATTATGAAACAGACTGGCTGCTTACGCTTTATGTTGAAGGACGGTGTAGTCAGCTAGGGTGTCGTTGCAGGATCTGAGGCTCAGCGCAGGCATCGTAACAGCAGATTGGAGAGACGCGTACAGTGATGTTTATTGTCTAGGTTGTTGCAGGCAGAGTGCGAGCTGGTAGGACGCTTGCAAGCAGAGGACTGGACTAGAGAGACCAGAAGCAACGACATAGTGATGGGACAGAAGGTTACTCGATGGTGGTCGGAGGCATAGAGAATGACGAGGACGAGTGCCACACCAAGATTTAAGTACTAAGTCCCATGTGATATTCGATGATTACATAATCTAAGCGACTTGCTTAATATTTATTATACTATTGTAATGTGCACATTACATTCTAGTACTATATATTTATTAAGTTTATAACCTCTCAAACAGAGTTTCTAGATATTATAAACATTAATAGAACTTTTATACAAATTATAAGTACAGAAAAACCTCTTTATTATATTGTATATTAGATACAAACCTTTTTCTTCAAGTATAATACTATTACAGTGCTTTTATTCTCTATATATAACTAATAAAATGTATATACCCTTTATATAAGACTATTATAATACATTTACCATATTATATTAATGAATAATACTCATAGAGCTTTTATAAGAGTATATAAGACTTGCTTTTACTTTATAATAGAGTTAAATACTTATAATTACAATAAAACTGATAAGTAATGTGTATTTTATTATATAAGATCTATAAAGCTATATAAGAAAACAGACTTTTTCCTGACGCTACAGCTGGGGTTTTATTGTCACGTCAGAGTCGAAAGTCACACAGCAGACATATTTATAACAAATAAACATATTCACATCATATGCTAAACAATATTCTGAAGCAGGCCTTTGATTGGATAATAAGAATATGGTTTAGAATATGGGACAAATTTGTTTGTGTATCATATTCTAATATGTCTGCTGTGTCAAGTCTTCGTCACTGGTACGGTAGTCACACTCATGGTTATGACCACGTGATCGGTTGTGGTTTCGAGACGCGCGAGACTTTAAACTCAACTCCGGACCACCACACACGTTGTATCCCTTCTACTATGTCTTCCAGCACGTCTTCCGAGCAGCACCACTTTGTGGTTTTTTTACCGTACAGTGTCAAGTCACAACCTAAATCCTTTCCCGTACTCGAGAATGCGTTGGTGCAGGACCTGGAAGATGCAATTCGTAACAATCAGAATTACAAGCGTTTCCTGGAGAACGAGGAGCTATTTCTTTATAAGGTCATTCTCAGTCATCTCCTTCTCCGCCGTCGTGCTGTTAATTAACGTTGTTTATTCAGTGCAATAACCTGGACTTGGATCCATCCGGGACACTCTATCGACGTGCATTAGAGTGGCTTTGCGGAAATGCAGATAGCATGATGAACTCTGTGCATCGCCTCTCAAAGTATTTCACCAATGGCCCCGCACCTGAAAAGGACGAGAAGGTAGATGTCATTGCTGTGACTGAATCCAGTGCGTATTTCGATCTCAACACATCTGCTGTATTCAACTGACTTCTCGCAAGTTTTGGAAAATCTCGACAAGGTACCCGACCTCGCAGATAGCCGTGCTTTCAAGATGACCGAAGGTACATTTTCCATTCATCAAGTGTGCTTAATTAATGAAGCTGTTCACCAGAACGCCGAGCGCGTCCGATTAGCAAAATCCGCCGTCTTCCATCCCCGTCTGAGGGTATCCGCGATGAGGCTGGAATAAAACAAAGCACTGATGAGAACCGCGGCGTGCATGCTCATCGTCCGGCTTCCAATTACGGACCACCAACGGCACTCTTCAACCATGCCCTCGCCAGGCTTAAACACCGCCTGCAGCATCTTGATGAACAAGCAGAGTTGGAGCCGCCCCCTAATATGCTCTTCACTTGCCACCAGTTCATTCTCACATCTTGTGACGTACACAATAGTGAAAACGACCGAGAACTTGCTTTGACAGGGTTCCTCAATGTGTTGGTTGGTGCCGATATGTCGCCAAAATTAAAGACCGAATCTGGCACAGCACAGCCAGATGCTATTTGGGGCGATCCAGTCCGTATTGTATGGAAATCAGACGAGGATGGCCTCAGAGGCACGCAACACTTC
>NW_006761636.1:0-2158 GCF_000271605.1 Fomitiporia mediterranea MF3/22
TTCTTACTACAAAAGAAAGTTACTTGCCTTAACAACTGTTCCAAGTAGTAGAGTAATTTATCTACCCACTTTGAATGTTGATTATTAAGGTTAGTTAATATTATAAAGCAAGTATTAGAGTTGATGTACCTGTGTGCTAGCTCTAGATTTAAGTTCCCCTTAGTAGACTAGAGCTTTACTAGAATAGTAAAGATTTGTAACTAAGTTGGAGTTTTATCAAAGTGTAAGATATACTCACTTTACTAGTCCTAGTCCTTAGGAATAGTAACAGAATAGAGTATAGAGGGTAAGACTTGTAGACTTGTAGAGTGAGAGGGTAGAGGAGTCCTGCTTTAGTCAAGCTACAAGTGTAGCCTAGTAGGTTGGTAGTAGAGTACTTCCAAGTACTAGGTAACTTAAGTTGATAAAACTATCTTTTGAGGGCCAAACTGGCCTCCTTATATACCTTTTGCTAGAGTAATGTTACTCTAGTGACTTTAGTAACTCTCTTTACTGTTGTTCCCATAAAGTAGAGCTGGCTAATCCTTTAGACTGTATGCTACACTAGTTTGTGTCTTCTATTAATCTGCTAACACTGGTTTGTGTCTTCTTGTATTCTATATTAATCTTCTAATGACTCCTTTACTGTATTATTATGTCTTCTATACTTCCTCTCATACTTCTAATGACTCCTTATGAGTCCTTCTAACTAGTTATACTGTGTAAGCTGTGTAATACTTTTCTTATAAAGTAGAGCTCTCTATTGTTCCTATGACTCTGTCTGACTTGACCTGTACTTCCTGTACACTGGTTTGTAATACACTTTCTTGTAAGGTAGAGTATTATAACTTCTAATGACTCCTTATGACTCTTGTAATATAAAAGGCTGTACTTCTGTACTGCCCCTAGAACTTACAACCAAAGTTCTAGACTGTCTTGTGTACACTCTAGAACTAACAACTAATGTTCTAAATCTTTCTCTAAGTCTTCTTCAATAGACTTAGTTTAGGAGACAATTATCCTTATTAACTTCTAGCCTTATCTTTATACTTCTGTATTCAATCATAGAACTTACAACCAAAGTTCTAGATTGTCTCATGTATTCCTTATGTTGTCCTCATATAGTTCTCATGTTTATGACTTCATTACTTTCCCATCTATATGGGCAAAGTGTATAAAGGAAACTACTTTCCTGTAGTCTCTCCTCAGAGCTCTCAGTTCCCTTTCCTTCACTAGTACTAGTCCTCCTCAAGTATAGAGTTTCAGAGTATTGGCTCTAGCTCTTTACTAGCTTTAATGGTCCTTTGTCTTTGTACAAAGTGTTCCTAGCTAGCTATGTAGTTTCTCCCTAAGTAAGTATAATATTTTCCTTTTATCTTTTCAGGTTTTCTCCTAGTCTTTTCCTTTATACTTCTTACTCTAGACACTATACTCTTTCCAGATCCCCTCTCTATACAAGTATTCTAAATGACTTGTCTTTAGTTGAGGTTGTTAAGTAATACTGTACTAGAGTATGTGTTTAACCTTGGAGAGATAAAGACCTTGTCCTCAGGTTTTGTTACCTTTTCCTAACTGACTTAGTACCTACTCCTTCCTGTCCCCTCTCTCTGCTAATAGATTGATCACCCATTAGTAATAATTAGAGGTTAATAATGCTGAGCTGGAGTTCTTACTAAGCAGGACAACAAAGGTAGCCTAGTTGATCTGGCTAATCTCTAGACTTGTGACTAATAGGGTTTTATATATAAACTACTTGGTCCTAAGTCTTGAGTTAAGCTTTTCCAAACTTAGTTACTGTATTTTACAATTCCTAACATCCAGTCCCTCCTAAGTAATACTTTCTTGAACAGTATTACTACTATTGTAAAATACTTGCTTTATAATTAATAGGACTGGGATTTAATTTTGGGTGGGATTTGTGTTCTTCCCCCCTTGCTGTTTCCTTTGTTTTGTATGTTCTATACTAGTATCTTTTCCTTTAGATACTTTTCCTGTTTATAGTCTGCCTCTTTTTGTATTCTGTATTAAAGTGAATATAAATGCCTTTTCCTTTCATTTTGGCTAATTTTTATAGTCTACTTTCATGGCTGAAAAGTGAGAGTCACACTTGTGAGTATAGTTTTCCTTTTAACAGTTATAACTAGTTAACTTATTAAAAGGGCTTCTACCTTTGCCTTAG
>NW_006761637.1:0-2157 GCF_000271605.1 Fomitiporia mediterranea MF3/22
CTACCAACCTACTAGGCTACACTTGTAGCTTGACTAAAGCAGGACTCCTCTACCTCTCACTATACAAGTCTACAAGTCTTACCCTCTATACTCTATTCTGTTACTATTCCTAAGGATTAGGACTAGTAAAGTGAGTATATCTTACAAGAATGTACAGCTTGTACAGCCTTATTATCTAAGAGGGTAAGTATATATACTAACATTTCCTTATTAACCTCTCTCTTTCAACAAGGACAGACCTATGTCCTCAACTGTGAACTCAGCTAAGGCCATCCCTGCTTGATACTATAGACAAACTACTGAGTAGTAAACAGGACTGAGTAGTGTTCTGAACATTCTGAGATCTTAGAACACAGAAGTAGTAGGTTGAATTGTATAGATTTAGACTTGGATGAAGTGTGAAGAGAAGAATCAAAAGAATCAGAAGAAATAGGAGAACTATCTACTTTTGTTTTCAACTTTTTTCTTTCTAATAAATAATTTTGTTGATTTACTTTTTCTACTTTTTCTACTTTTTCTACTTTTCTTACTTTATTTACTTTTAATCCTACAGTGTCTATTGAATCAAAAGTGACTGTTAAAAAATCTGAGTCATAACCCTTCAGTACTACATTTACTGTTAGGCCTCTACAAAATCCTAGAGTATATAGTCAGGGTCTAGGAGTTCTAAGGTGACTTCTGGATTTGTAGAAAAGGTTTCTTACTACAAATCCTACTTGTTACTCATTATTACTCTAATGACCTGACAGATATACTGTTGCTTCTACAGACAGTCCCTAATTTGGTGCTCTGACTTTCTGTAGGTAAAGTATACTCCTTACTTTTAGGCTTCTCTAATATCTATCAGAACAGATTGATTACAAATTACAGGCAGATTAATCTAAGGGCTCAGAACTGTTAGAGTCAGACACATGTACAAGCATTCTGTACAGACTTAACACATCTGAGTTATAGCTTAGTCAAAGGAAATGGTACACATCTTCTACTCAGTGTAAGTGACCAGTTCTAACATTATTCTAAGAATCTTATTAACTAGTTCTGAGTAAAGAGCTTTTTCAAGCATTCTAATAAGGACATTATCAAACCTGAGTACAAATCCTACCTTCTAGGCCAGGATATTAAACTCCTGAAAGAAGGTATTAGTAGAATGTTTGTCCTGTTACAGAGACACAAGCTTGTTCTACACATTGTACTTTTTGTTTAGATTAATAAAGGAAGTACAGAGCTGCCCTATAAATTCCAAATACAACTTGTTGTTCTAAAGTCAGATTAGGCTTCTAATCTAATAGCCTTTGATCCAGTTCTGGGCCCAGGTGGCTGTGTTGCCTTCCTTTATGAAGGAGAGGATGAATAGGACACAATTAAGATCTGAGGATAGATTAGTCAAAGTAGTAGCTACATATAGTTCAACTTAGTACTGAAAGTCCTTAAAGTACTACTCATTAAAGTCTACAGGGTAGACTACATACACTTTCTTTCTAAAATGGGTTGCAACTTCTAGAACAATTGGAACAGGTTCTGAAGGGGCTAGGAGCACATAGTTGGTAAAGGCCTCTTAGATAGAGGTCTGTACATATTAAGCTAGATCTGCTCATAACTACTGATCTGGTAAGACAGTAGAGGTGACAGTCAGTATAGAAGGGTCCATGTTTACACTACAAAGGAATCAGTACTAAACTAAAAGGGGTAGTGAATAGAATGAAGGGTGGCAAAAGTTTAAAAGGGTTTAGAAAGTTTAAAATTTAAAAATGTAAAAGAGTCAGGACAAAGAAAAGAGATTAATACAACAGTAAGTACTAATACTCAAAATGTAAGAGAGTTGTAGGGTAGTAATAGGTAGTCTTAATCTGATGTCAGTAACAGTATAGAGGGGACCTAAAGGCTTAGCAAAGGGACCTAGGCTACAACTATCCTACACAACAGAAATACAGAACACAAGTACTAGAACATAGTCAGAACTTGTAAAACAGGTAGAGAGAGAGAGTAAGATAAGAGTAGAGTATATAAAGTGAGCCTAAGAGTACAGGACTACCTAGAGTAGACAAGATCAAGACTACAGGACTAGTCTGATCTTGTATGCCTATATATACTAAACTATACAAGAGTACTTAGAGAGTATAAGCTACTAAGAATAATAAGCTATAAAGAATGAAAGAA
>NW_006761638.1:0-2156 GCF_000271605.1 Fomitiporia mediterranea MF3/22
ACACATTCTTCTTAGGAGAATTGCTCATATCTTGGTCAAGTAAAGGACAGAAACTAGTATCCTTATCTATGTACGAAGCAGAAATAATAGTGCTATCAAATGGAATACAAGAAGCTATAGCATTACAATACCTAGCAGATGAGATACTGCAGATCTCTGATGCACCTACAAATATTTATTGTAATAACCAAGCAGTAATTAAATCTATAGAAGTGGATGAAACGAAATACTCAACAAGAACCAAGCATATTGGCTTATGATGCAATTTTATTAAGTGTTATGTTGAGGAACAACTTATTAATATTAAGTATGTTTAAACAGACAATCAAAGGGCAGATATCCTAACTAAATCATTATATGTTCCAAAGATCAAACACCTTACAGACTTAATAGGTCTTGTAAATGTTTGAAGGGGACTGTTAACATGTATTACGATCAATGATACAATTACAGACACTACAGTAATGATAAGATGATTAATACACATATAAACAGAACGGACACAGAACAATGAGACATGTATTGGATACACAATACAAGACATGTATTGGATACACAATAAGTATCAGATACAAGATAATGATACATTGGATGTCTAAGACATACGGACGAATGAATAACATAAAAGCAAGCAACTTAGTAACTAAATATATATCATTATCAGGGTCTACGCCCTCATTACTTGTGTGATAACCTAAGAATACGCATTCTAACAGAATTAGTACTAAACTAAAAGGGGTAATGAATAGAAGAAGGGTAGTAAAAGTTTAAAAGAGTTTAGAAAGTTTAAAATTTAAAATGTAAAAGGGTTGGGACAAAGAAAAGAGATTGACACAATAGTAAGTACTAATGCCTGAAATGTAAGAGAGATGTAGAGTAGTAATAGGTAGTTTTAATCTAATGTTAGTAACAGTATAGAGGGGACTCAAAGGCTTAATAAGGGGACTCAGGCTACAACTATCCTACATAACAGAAATACAGAACACAAGTACTAGAACATAGTCAGAACTTGTAGAACAGACAGAGAGAGAGAGTAAGACAAGAGTAGAGTATATAGAGTGAGTCTAAGAGTACAGGACTATCTAGAGTAGACAAGATTAAGACTATAGGACTAGTCTGATCTTGTACACCTATATATACTAAACTATATAAGAGTACTCAGAGAGTATAAGCTACTAAAAATGATAAGCTACAAAGAATGAAAGAAAGGAAGGTCAAAGATAAAGGTAAGGTTGGGAAAGTATAAACTTGACCAACTGTAATGTAAGATGACTAACCTAATTTGGACATAAACAACAGTAATGTTATTCACTCTTCTACACAACTAATATTTAAATTCTAAAAACATAGAAAGATTCAGATTGATCTAAGCTACAAATGTATGTTTTTAAAATTAAAAAATATTAAATTTTAGGTGACTTATTTTACTAAGGAAAATTTTATTTTTTTCTACCTCAGAATGTTATAAAAAGTATTTTAGTAAAGTTTTGAATTTTTTTCTCTCAATTTTTGCTGCTTCAGTTAAAATAATATTATATAATTACATCTATATATAGTGCATTACTAATATTACTAATATAATTTGGTAAGCAATTTCGGCTATCTTGGCTCTTTCTCACACTATAAATATTTAAGATATAGTCAACCTTTTTTAAAGTACTAAAAACATACATTATGAATCTAACTATATACACAAGACAAATAAATGAGTCAAATGTTAGACTATAGACTCTTAACATTCTAAAAAGTAATAAATTTCTTGAATATAAAAAAAAGTCAAAGTCTTCACATTGATTTTTACCACTAGGGTCCTTCCAAAAGGGGAAAGTGGCTGTGCTGTAACTACTGTGACAGGTTGGTTGAGTTTATGTTTTCCCAACCTTACAAAGAATGAAGGGATGGACAAAGGGTAAGAGACTGTAGAATGAACAAAGAATGAAAGGGTAGTCAAAGGAACAGAATGATAAAGTAAGGAAGGGTAGTAGTAAGAGTCAGTACACATATAGTCTATAGACAGTGCTCCTGAGGGACAGAAGTCCTGAGTTCCAGTACAGAAGGGTGTAGAACTGTTAAGAAAGGGGGAAGAGAGGTTATGTGAGAGGCTTAGAGGGATCACACAAAGAGGGGGGATAGGTGGACTCAGCTTGCTCTCTCAC
>NW_006761639.1:0-2154 GCF_000271605.1 Fomitiporia mediterranea MF3/22
ACTATGTACAATTGTAGTATTTGTTTAATGTTTTATTTGTGTTAGTAACAGTGTAGAGGGGACTTAAAGGCTTAGTAAGGGGACCCAGGCTACAACTATCCTACACAACAGAAATACAGAATATAAGTACTAGAACATAGTCAGAACTTGTAAAACAGACAGAAAGAGAGAGTGAGACAAGTATAGAGTATATAGAGTAAGTTTAAGAGTACAGGACTACCTAGAGTAGACAAGATCAAGACTACAGGACCAATCTAATCTTGTACACATATATATACTAAACTACACAAGAGTACTCAGGGAATGATGAGCTACAAAGAATGAAGAAAGAGAGGGTTAAAGATAAGTGTACAAAGAATAAAGGGGTAGACAAAGGGTAAGAGACCTTAGATAGTGGTTTTCACAAGTCAATTATAATTTACTAAAAGTAAAGCAAGAATTCAGAATAGTTATTAAAATTACTGATATTAATTATGATTGTACATATTGTCAAGATATACAAGTGATTATAACATACCTCCTGAAATAATAATGTTAGAATATACTTATCAAATTTTAACAGTATAGTATCCTCTTACAATTTATACCAGTCATTACAAGCATTTGAATAGCTTGTTTTGGCTTTGCTTACAATTTTGTATTAAATAATTAATAAAATATAATTATATTTGATTATAGAATACAAAAAGATAGTAAATAATACATTATTTCTACAATCCCAATCCCTGCACCACCAGCAGCCTCTGCCTCATTCTTTTGCGAGTGGAGTTCGTGTCAATAAAGGATTAATGCGTTCTTGGGCTGTTCGATGTAGTCTTTGTCACCAGGCCTTGATCGTTGCTCAGTCCTTGCAAGTAGAATCGCGTACACGTGTGAGTTGTAAGGTCGAGCAGATTGTGAAGAGTGAGGCTGTGTCTGTGAGACAGGTTTGGAGTGATTAGCAAGTGACAATAAGAAAGAAAAGATGGACACACAGCGATGGCGTGCAGTGCGTGTGAGTGGTCCATGCAGATTGAGATCTGGAGCGTTGAATGAGCTGACTCGGACTGCAGACGAAACCGTGTCTGTCCGTGTACACTGTATGGTTTATCTATGGTGTCTAATGGGAGGCACAGTAAACTGAGTCGTCAATTTCAAGGTGTATCTATGGGACGTTCCGGCGCGAAAGGTAAAGGTGAAGTGGACGATGTGGACAGACTCGGCTCAGGAGAGATGAGCGGTGGCTACTGCTTCCGTTATTCAAAATGGTGTCGTGGGCAGCACTGGGGAATATAAATGCACACGGTGTAGGCCCATTAAGGGTGATGTCAAACATAGGATGGTGGGTGGGGTAGGAGACTGCGCAGGGGGTCGGAGGGAGGATTGCGCCTGAGGAGTGGTCATACATGGACATTGTCGCGAGCGCGTACTCACCGATTGTTGCTTGCGTTGCTGAGTGGGAAGAAGTACGTGAATGCATGGAATTATTGAAGAAGTCGTTCTGCATTGGTAAAAAATGCGGATGTGCGAATGCAACTGCAAAAAAGAAGGCGAGCATAATAAAAAGGGGGGCAACGAAGGAGAGGCAACACAAGAGGCAGAACGAGGTGTGGGAGGGATGAAAGGGAGACAAGAAGTTGGGAGGAGAGGGATGAGCAACTATTGTGCGAGCGCGTTATTATGAAGTGGACTAGCTGCTTACGCTTTACGCTGAAGGACGGTGTAGCCAGCTGGGTCTTGTCGTCACAGGATATGAGGCTCAGCGCAGGCATTGCAACAACAGATTGGAGAGACGAGTGTAGTGATGTTCATTGCCTAGGTTGTTGCAGGCAGAGTGCCTGCTGGAGGACGCTTGCAAGCAGAGGACTGTGCTGGGAGAACAAAAGCAACATCGTAGTGTTGGGGGCAGAGGGTTGGGAGAGATGGTAGAGGTAGAGGTAAAGAAGTGACAAGGACAAGTGCGTCATTATATGCTCTCAATCTTCAGTCCTTGATTACGTAATCACAGATAATTTATATCATAAAGTATCACATTTAAAATATTATTATTATAAATGCTCTGTTGACTGATGAGAATAAATGTACATGTATTTTGGCTAGTATTTGAGATACTTATGAGTTTATTATAAACAGCTGTTCAGCCAATTATTTACTTTATAAGAGTATAATCACTCT
>NW_006761640.1:0-2149 GCF_000271605.1 Fomitiporia mediterranea MF3/22
CTATTTTCCCTCTTAAGTATAAGATTACTGTTTCTACTTTATCCAAATCATTTGTAATGTTGTGATGTCTGAAGTGTATTGCCAGATTTGTTTTAAACACTTCTAGATCTTCCCCTTTCTGTCCTGAAAACTTTGGCAGTTTTAGGTTGATTTTCCTTGTTCCCTCTATATTACTCTTTTTCTAGTTACTAGATTCTAAATTTGGTGTATAAGAGTCTGATGAACTTGACTCTAAACTAGTACTACTTTGATAGGTCTGATACAACCAATTATAATCTAATGTTGATGTGCCTTCTACTATAAAGGTATCTAGTAACATAGACTGTTCAATTTCTTTAACTGTCTGGCCTTCCTGAGTAATAATTTCTGACTGACCTTGGAGGCTTCTAGGGGATCCTGGTGGACTATCTAGATGTTGTGTTTCAATTCTACTATAGTCTTGAAATGTTTGGATTCCTCCCTGTATTGTGTTAACAAGCTCTTCTTCTTCAGCTGAAGAACCTGATAGTTCACTTTCTTGATTTTCTTAGACTGTGTTTTCCTGGGTAAAGTGTTCTTGTCTCTAGGGGTATTAAGTATTAGAAGTACTTCCTTCTCTCCTGTCACTTTGTTGCTCCTCTCTACTAATATTTTGTAATATAGTAGTTAGGTTAAATTGTGACTGTGCCAACCTGTTCAGGTATACTTGAGATATTCCTGATTCAACCTGTACTTCTTATACTCTACTAGTAAGGTCCTGTATCTTGTCCAAGATTTCCTGTAGCTTTGTATGAATATTAAAGATATTCAATGCCTGTGTATCTAGATCTGATTGTATCTGCTCCAGCTTTTCTCCTTGTTGTTCTGATTGTATAAGACTACACAAGTATGTGATTTCCCCTTGTATAGTTCTATAATATATGTCTTGACTTTGAGTAGACTTGATTATTCTGTTAAGACCTAAGAATTGTTGTATTCAAGTCTTTGTCCTTGTAATCCAAAGGTTATAATAGGTCCCCAATTTATTTGAATAGGAGTGGCTAGAGTGTGAACTTCTTCTTTGAGCCAATCTTGTACTGTTCCCTAATTGGCTCTTCCTCTTACTCTAAGTATATGTAACAAGGAGTGTTCCTACAAGTAGTAGGAATATGAGAATGGTTGAGGGATTGGATAATAGAGGGCTGTATAATAATAGGCTTCTGCCTGTGCCCAGTACTAGTTGTTGTATGTGTAATGTTCTAATCCTTTCCTTGATCTGATACAAAGCCACTTTTTATAGCTTGTTAACTTTATTTAGTATAATATTACAAAAGTTGCTTACTTTTACAATATCTGGATATCCTTGTTCTAGTACAAGTAATACACTGTGTAACAGATTACAATGTTGTTGTAATGTGTATAGATGGTCTGAGTATCCTTGGATTTGTTCAATCCAGATTTGTTAATTAATAGGAGTGCCTACTATATAGGCAACAGTTGATACTACTCTTCCTTACTTAAAAGAGTCTAAGGGAATTTCCCCTTGTATCCAAAATGGTATTCCTTTAATACCTCCTAGTATTAACACTTGTTCCTGTGTATAAGCTACTAAGTAATCAAGAACTAGTAGCACTTCTTGATTAATCTTTCTTTTCTTACCACAAAAGAAAGTTACTTGCTTTAACAACTGTTCTAAGTAGTAGAGTAATTTATCTACCCACTTTGAATGTTAACTACTAAGGTTAGTTAATATTATAAAGCAAGTATTAGAGTTGATGTACTTGTGTGCTAGCTCCAGGTTTAAGTTCCCCTTAGTAGACCAGAGCTTTACTAGAATAGTAAAGATTTGTAACTAAGTTGAAGTTTTATCAAAGTGTTAGATATACTCACTTTACTAGTCCTAATCCTTAGGAGTAGTAACAGAATAGAGTATAGAGGGTAAGACTTGTAGACTTGTATAGTGAGAGGGTAGAGGAGTCCTACTTTAGTCAAGCTACAAGTGTAGTCTAGTAGGTTAGTAGTAGAGTACTTCCAAGTACTAGGTAACTTAAGTTGATAAAACTATCCTTTGAGGGCCAAACTGGCCTCCTTATATACCTTTTACTAGAGTGATGTTACTCTAGTGACTTTAGTAACTCTCTTTACTGTTGTTCCCATGAAGTGGAGCTGGCTAATCCTTTAGACTGTATAC
>NW_006761641.1:0-2148 GCF_000271605.1 Fomitiporia mediterranea MF3/22
ATCTATCAGTAGAGAGAGGGGACAGGAAGGAGTAAGTACTAAGTCAGTTAGGAAAAGGTAAAAAAACCTGAGGACAAGGTCTTTATCTCTCTAAGGTTAAACACATACTCTAGCACAGTATTACTTGATAACCTCAACCAAAGACAAGTCATTTAGAATGCTTGTATGGAGAGGGGATCTAGAAAGAGTATAGTGTCCAGAGTAAGAAGTATAAAGGAAAAGACTAGGAGAAAACCTGAAGAGATAAAAGGAAAATATTATACTTACTAAACTATATAGCTAGCTAGGAATACTTTGTACAAATACAAAGGACTATTAAAGCTAGTAAAGAGTCAGAGCCAATACTCTGAAGCTCTATACTTGAGGAGGACTAGTACTAGTGAAGGAAAGGGAACTGAGAGCTCTAAGGAGAGACTACAGGAAAGTAGTCTCCTTTATACACTTTACCTATATAGATAGGAAAGTAATGAAGTCATAAACATGAGGACTATATGAGGACAACATGAGGAATACATGAGACAATCTAGAACTTTAGTTGTAAGTTCTATGATTGAATACAGAAGTATAAAGATAAGGCTAGAAGTTAATAAGGATAATTGTCTTCTAAACTAAGTCTATTGAAGAAGACTTAGGGAAAGATCTAGAACATTAGTTGTCAGTTCTAGAGTGTACACAAGACAGTCTAGAACTTTGGTTGTAAGTTCTAGAGACAGTACAGAAGCACAGCCTTTTATATTACAGAAGTCATAAGGAGTCATTAGAAGTCATAATACTCTACCTCATAAGAAAGTGTATTACAAACAAGTGTACAGGAAGTACAGGTTGAGTCAGACAGAGTCATAAGAACAATAGAGAGCTCTACTTCATAGGAAAAGCATTACACAGCTTACACAGCATAACTAGTTAGGAGGACTCATAAGGAGTTATTAGAAGTATGAGAGGAAGTATAGAAGACATAACAATACAGTAAAGGAGTCATTAGAAGATTAATCTAAGATACAAGAAGACACAAACTAGTGTTAGTAGATTAATAGAAGACACAAACCAGTATAGTATACAGTCTAAAGGATTAGCCAGCTCCACTTCATAGGAACAACAGTAAAGGGAGTTACTAAAGTTACTAGAGTAACATTACTCTAGTAAAAGGTATATAAGGAGGCCAGTTTGGCCCTCAAAAGATAGTTTTATCAACTTAAGTTACCTAGTACTTGGAAGTACTCTACTACCAACCTATTAGGCTACACTTGTAGCTTGACTAAA
Organism: Fomitiporia mediterranea MF3/22; assembly: GCF_000271605.1. Taxonomy (NCBI): domain Eukaryota; kingdom Fungi; phylum Basidiomycota; class Agaricomycetes; order Hymenochaetales; family Hymenochaetaceae; genus Fomitiporia; species Fomitiporia mediterranea. Next base: position 1,261 of record NW_006761641.1, read on the forward strand.
GCAGGACTCCTCTACCCTCTCACTCTACAAGTCTACAAGTCTTACCCTCTATACTCTATTCTGTTACTATTCCTAAGGATTAGAACTAGTAAAGTGAGTATATCTTACACTTTGATAAAACTCTAACTTAGTTACAAATCTTTACTATTCTAGTAAAGCTCTAGTCTACTAAGGGGAACTTAAACCTGAAGCTAGCACACAGGTACATTAACTCTAATACTTGCTTTATAATATTAACTAACCTTAATAATCAACATTCAAAGTAGGTAGATAAATTACTCTACTACTTGAAACAGTTGTTAAGGCAAGTAACTTTCTTTTGTAGTAAGAAAAGAAAGATTAATTAAGAAGTACTACTAGTTCTTAATTACTTAGTAGCTTATACACAGGAACAAGTGTTAATACTAGAAGGTATTAAAGGAATACCATTTTGGATACAAGGGGAAATTCCCTTAGACTCTTTTAAGCAAGGAAGAGTAGTATCAACTGTTGCCTATACAGTAGGCACTCCTATCAATCAACAAATCTGGATTAAACAAATCCAAGGATACTCAGGCCATTTATACACATTACAACAACATTGTAATCTGTTACACAGTACATTACTTGCACTAGAACAAGGATATCCAGATATTACAAAAGTAAGTAACTTTTGTAATATTATACTAAACAAAGTTAACAAGCTATAAAAAGTGGCTTTGTATCAGATCAAGGAAAGGACTAGAACATTACACATACAACAACTGGTACTAGGCACAGACAGAAGCCTATTATCATACAGCCCTCTATTATCTAATCCCTCAACCATTCTCATATTCCTACTACTTGTAGAAACACTCCTTGTTACATATACTTAGAGTAAGAGGAAGAGCCAATTAGGGACAGTAC
>NW_006761642.1:0-2147 GCF_000271605.1 Fomitiporia mediterranea MF3/22
ATACACTATAGTAGTGTATAGTAAGTGTAAGTAGTGTATACAGATTAAGATGTAGAGTGTAGTAAACTGAGTCATTAATTGTAAGGTGTATCTCTAGAACATTCTAGCTTAAAGAGAGAAGGTAATGTATAAGATATAGACAGACTCAGCTTAGAAGGGGTGAGTAGTAGTTACTACTTCCTGTTATGGTTCTCTGCTCTCATACCTTCAGTTCTGAGGGTTCTACACTCTTCTGTACCAGAACTCAGGACTTCTGTCCCTCAGGAGTACTGTCTATAGACTATATGTGTGCTGACTCTTACTACTACCCTTCCTTACTTCATTATTCCATTCCTTTGACCACCCCTTCATTCTTTGTTCATTCTATAGTCTCTTACCCTTTGTCCATCCCTTCATTCTTTGTACCTTTATCTTTAACATTCCTTTCTTTCATTCTTTGTAGCTTATCATTCTTAAGTGGCTCATACTCCCTGAGTACTCTTGTGTAGTTTAGTATATATAGGCATACAAGATCAGACTGGTCCTGTAGTCTTGATCTTGTCTACTCTAGGTAGTCCTGTACTCTTAGGCTTACTCTATATACTCTACTCTTGTCTCACTCTCTCTCTCTGCCTGTTCCACAAGTTCTGACTATGTTCTAGTGCTTACATTCTGTATTTCTGTTGTGTAGAATAGTTGTAGCCTGGGTCCCCTTGCTAAGCCTTCAGGTTCCTTCTACACTGTCACTAACATCAGATCAAGACTACCTATTACTACTCTACAACTCTCCTACATTTCAAGCATTGGTACTTACTATTGTATCAATCTCTTTTCTTTGTCCTAACCCTTTTACATTTTTAAATTTTAAACTTTCTAAACCCTTTTAAACTTTTACCACCCTTCCTTTATTCATTACCCCTTTTAGTTTAGTACTGATTCCTTTATAGTGTAAACATAGACTCTCCTACACTGACTGCCACCCCTACTGTCCTACTAGATCAGCAGTTACAAGCAGAACTAGCTTAATACATACAGACCTCTATTCAAGAGGCTTTTACTAACTACATACTCCCAGCCCCTTTAGAACCTGTTCTAATTGTTCTGGAAGTTACAACCCATTCTAGAAAGAAAGTACATGTAGCCTACCCTTTAGACTTTAATAGGTAGCACTTTGAGGACTTCTAGTACTAAGTCAAACTATATGTAGTTACTACTTTGACCAATCTATCCTTAGATCTTAATTGTGTTCTATTTGTCCTCTCCTTTATGAAGGAAGGCAACACAGCCACCTGAGCCTAGAACTGGATCAAAGGCTATTAGATTAGAAGCCTGATTCAACTTTAGAACAATGAGTCATATTTAGAATTCATAGAGTAGCTCTGTACTTCCTTCATTGATCTGAATGAGAAGTACAATACACAGAACAAGCTTGTGTCTCTGTGACAGGGCAAACATTCTACTAATACTTTCTTTCAGGAGTTTGATATTCTAGCCCAGAAGGCAGGATTTGTACTCAGGTTTAATAATGTCCTTATTAGAATGCTTGAAAAAGCTCTTTACCCAGAACTGGTTGATAAGATTCTTAGAATAATACTAGAACTAGTTACTTACACTGAGTAGAAGACACACACTATTTCCTTTAACCAAGCTGTAGCCTGGATGTGTTAAGTCTGTATAGAATACTTGTACATATGTCTAGCTCTAACAGTTCTGAGTCCTCAGATTAATCTACCTATAATTCACAATCAATCTATTCTAATAAACATTAGAGAAGCCTGAAAGTAAGGAGTATACTTTACCTACAGAAAGTCAGAGCACTAAATTAAGGACTGCCTACAGAAGCAATAGTACATCTGTCAGGTTATTAGAGTAATAACAAGTAACAAGTAGGATTTGTAGTAAGAAGCCTTTTCTACAAATCCAGAAGTCACCTCAGAACTCCTGAACTCTAACTATGTACTCTAGGATTTTGTAGAGGCCTAACAGTGAATGTAGTACTGAAGGGTTATGACTTGGATTTTTTAATGGCTACTTTTGATTCAATAGACACTGTAGGATTAGAAGTAAATAAAGTAGAAAAAGCAGAAAAAGTAGAAAAAATAAATCAACAAAATTATTTATTAGAAAGAAAAAAGTCAAAAACAAAAGTAGATAGTTCTCCTATTTCT
>NW_006761643.1:0-2147 GCF_000271605.1 Fomitiporia mediterranea MF3/22
TATATAGCTTTATAGATCTTATATAATAAAATACACATTACTTATCAGTTTTATTGTAATTATAAGTATTTAACTCTATTATAAAGTAAAAGCAAGTCTTATATACTCTTATAAAAGCTCTATGAGTATTATTCATTAATATAATATGGTAAATTTATTATAATAGTCTTATATAAAGGGTATATACATTTTATTAGTTATATATAGAGAATAAAAGCACTGTAATAGTATTATACTTGAAGAAAAAGGTTTGTATCTAATATACAATATAATAAAGAGGTTTTTCTATACTTATAATTTGTATAAAAGTTCTATTAATGTTTATAATATCTAGAAACTCCGTTTGAGAGGTTATAAACTTAATAAATATATAGTACTAGAATGTAATGTGCACATTACAATAGTATAATAAATATTAAGCAAGTCGCTTAGATTATGTAATCATCGAATATCACATGGGACTTAGTACTTAAATCTTGGTGTGGCACTCGTCCTCGTCATTCTCTATGCCTCTGACCACCATCAAGTAACCTTCTGCCCTATCACTATGTTGTCGCTTCTGGTCTCTCTAGTCCAGTCCTCTGCTTGCAAGCGTCCTACCAGCTCGCACTCTGCCTGCAACAACCTAGACAATAAACATCACTGTATGCGTCTCTCCAATCTGCTGTTGCAATGCCTGCACTGAGCCTCAGATCCTGCAATGACACCCTAGCTGACTACACTGTCCTTCAACATAAAGTGTAAGCAGCCAGTCTGTTTCATAATAACCTGCACAGTAGTTGCTCACCCCTCTCCTCTCAACATTTTTGTCTTCCTTCCACTCCTCCACGCCCTGTGTTGCCTCTCCTTCATTGTCCTCCTTTTCTTCTCGTTCGCCTTCCTTTTGCATTTGCATTCGCGCATCCGTATTGTTGATCAACTTCTTCAATAATTCTATGCATTCGCATACTTCTTCCCGCTCTGCAGCACAGGCAACAATTGACAAGCAAAAGCTTGCAACAATGTCCATGTACAACCTCTCCTATAGTGCCACCTTCTCTCTTACACTGTATGTGCTCTCCTCCCCCACCCATTCCGTGTTTGACGTAACCCTAGACAGGTCTATTTAGTGTGCATTTACATTCCTCAGTGCTGTGGATAGTGCCATATCGAGCACGGGCAGTGGCCCACCACTCACCTCGGCCTAACTAAGTCTGTCCATGTTTTTCATTTTGCATTCTCCCCTCGAGCTGGAACGTCCCAGAGATACACCCTTACAGTCATCCACAACAACCACTCGGTTCACTGCACCTCTGATTGCGAAACGTAGTTAGAGCATGCAACGCGCACGTACAGACACGGCTTCGCCTGCAGCCCAAATCAGCTCGTTCAACGTTCCAGATCACGACCCTGGTGTACCGCTCACACTCCCTACACACCATCGCGATACATCCATCTCCTCGCTCTAGTTAGCCACTCACGCCAATGCCAACACTCACACTCACACCCTTAGCTAGACAGTCTCACAACTTCTCTCACAAGCACAACCTCAACCCGCACAACACGTACAACCTTACAACCGACAGGCACACGCAATTCAACTTGCAGGGACCGAGCGACGACCAAGTCTTGGTGACGAAGACCACATCAAACGACGCAAGAACGCATTCATCGTCTTCCGTCGTGAATGCTGTTTGAAAAAGAACGAGGCGGAGGCTGCACTACCTGCAGAAGGCGACCTGGTAGCACGACATCAGCGTCAAGCTGACCTCTCCAAAACGATCTCACAACAATGGCGTTCGCTGTTTGTAGAGGAACGTAAGTACTGGGACGAACTTGCAAAGCAGGGGAAGAAAGAGCACGAGGAGATGAATACCCACGGTACGTCTATCAGTTGTTGTGATTTGATAAGGTAGTGATACTTTTGCTCCTATCATAATGTATTAATATTATGTATCATTGTTAGTAAAGAATAAAATATTTAAATAAAATATATATTGTATAATAAGCCATTCAGATTAGATATAAGCTGTAAATTAACTTATATAAGGATTATAAGATAGCATAAGAAATATTATGCCATATCAAAAGAGGGGTGCAATATATACCATTATAGACTTTCCTAAGAACTATAATTCTTATATCCCTATTGTAAAGACATGTAATGT
>NW_006761644.1:0-2146 GCF_000271605.1 Fomitiporia mediterranea MF3/22
CTGACACAATCAGCAATGTAGTAGTAATAAAATACAAACCAGTAAATCAAATCCTTACAACACAGTCTAAGAAAATCAAGAAAGTGAACTATCAGGTTCTTCAGCTAAAGAAGAAGAGCTTGTTAACACAATACAGGGAGGAATCCAAACATTTCAAGACTATAGTAGAATTGAAACACAACATCCAGATAGTCTACTAGGATCCTCTAGAAGCCTCCAAGGTTAGTCAGAAATTATTACTCAGGAAGGCCAGACAGCTGAAGAAATTGAACAGTCTATGTTACTAGATACCTTTATAGTAAAAGGCACATCAACATTAGATTATTATAGTTGGTTGTATCAGACCTATCAAAGTAGTACCAGTTCAGAGTCAAGTTCATCAGACTCTTATACACTAAATTCAGAATCTAGTAACTAGAAAAAGAGTAATATGGAGGGAACAAGGAAAATCAACCTAAAACTGCCAAAGTTTTCAGGACAGAAAGGGGAAGATCTAGAAGTGTTTAAAACAAATCTGACAATACACTTCAGACATTACAACATTACAAATGATTTAGATAAAGTAGAAACAGTAATCTTATACTTAAGAGGGAAAATAGTAAGTCACATGAATGGAAAGGTAATATCATTTGTGACAGAAGGAAAAAGCTTAGTTCCAGAAATCTGGAAGGATTATAATACATTTTTAACTAATCTGAGAGAAGCAAGTGGAAAATACTATGATTCCACAGAGACAGCTTAAACTCAAATACACAATTTGAGACAAGGAAAACTAACAATTATAGAATACAATAAAACATTCAAGAGAATATTAGCCTACCTACCTAGTGAGTATAAACCAGGGACAAATGGAAGGAATCCTGTCACAATTCATTTATACAAGAATGGATTAAACCCTAGCAAATTACAACAGTTGGTTACTATCTCTAGTTATACAGAATGGACATTTAAAGAATAGACAGATACAGCTCTCAGTCTGGAGAGAGGAATGGTACACACAAAAACATTTAGACAAGAATACAAACCTCCTAGTAATTATTATAGAGTACTAATGGAAATTGACAGGATAACAAAAGGTAGGGAAATGGTATACTTTAAATGTGGGCAAAAAGGACATATGGTCAGGAATTACACTAGAAGAAATCCTTAAGGTAAAAGGCCAAAGTATAAATCTAACAAAAGGTTCACAAAAAGGAACACAGTAATTCCTAAAGAACAAGAAGCCTACATTGATGAAGAAGAGGAAACAGAAGGATCAAGTAAAGAGGATTTTTGATCCAGAGTTTAAAGGTAGTAGAGTCTTTAAACTCAGGTGTAGAGAAAAAGGTAAAAGAAACTCTACAAGGAAAGTAACCAACAAAAATCTACCAGACAGTACAAGTAGTACTCTATCCAACCTGTAAAGCAATTATATCATATAGAGGACAGTAAACAACAATTAAGGCTATGTTTGATTCAGGTACAGGATTAAGCACATTATTACTAAAGATAGCTAAAGCCCTTAAGCTAAAACTCATAAAAAATGACAAGCCTAGAGTAATTGTCAGAAATGCTGATAGTACAATTAATAAAGGAGGATAGAAGTATAATGCTTGGGCATGGTTAAATACTAGAATTAGTAATGGATGGTTCAAATTTGTAATAATAGACACTTATAATAATAAGTGTTTATTAGGATCTGACTATTTAAACAAAGTAAAACCTTTGTTTAACTATCAAACAGAGGAAGTCAGAAGTAGTACAGGAAAGATCAAACTACTAGGCAAAAGTTGGGAAAAGAAAAGGAACTAAAACAGAGAGAAAAATGTAAAAGAATACTCTCAAATTAGAAGTATGAAGAAAACCAAGACAAAGAAGTTTTCCTACAAACCACTTATACTATCAGATTCAGAGTCAGATAGTAGTGGATTAGAAAGTCTTTGGTTTTCAGAAAAAGAAAGATATAGTAAAGCTTCTATGACTCCTATTCCAGAATTTATAACACCTGTAACACCTATTAAAAGTTTAACAACACAGGATTTGTAACAGAGCCCTTTAAGAAGTATACTAGGCATACAACCAGAACCTAGTATAAGGTCATATTCATCAAATAAGATATAGATACAGATGAAGAATACTACTTTACTAGACAAAGTAACTATTTCTG
>NW_006761645.1:0-2146 GCF_000271605.1 Fomitiporia mediterranea MF3/22
GGCACAATAATAAAATTACTATTGAACAAATATTCAATTTCTCAAAGGTAAACCTCCTCAAATTGAAGGGGAGAAAATAGACAATACAAACAACAATATGAACAAGTGTTTAATAATTAAAAATAATGAAACAGACAATAGAATAACAAGAACAGATGACAATGATACAGACAACACTGATCCTAACAAAAAAGGAAAAGCAGCAGAACTAACAGACTTAACAGACAACAAAGTTAAATTAACTGAAAAAGAAGTAGAACCTAAATTACATTGATTGGAACAGAAACAGAAACTGACAGAATGTACTATTGAGCTTAAACAATGTATAGAGAATAAACATGTAACAAAACACATGTATGCACTTAGTGAAAAGGATGAAGATAATATTGCCATTCATTTAACAGAATTTAATACTAAAATAAGTGAAATACAATTGGATCCAACTTCATTTTATGAAGCAATCCAATGTCTGGATTGTGATTCATGAATTGTAGCTATGAAAGACAAAATAAAACAATTAGAAAATCATAATACATAGGAAATCACAAATCCACACAATAATATTAACATCATCAGAACACAATTTGTCTATAAAATAAAGCAATATGCTGATAATAGTATAGAAAAATATAAAGCACAATTAGTAGTTTAAGGAAACTATCAGATTGACAGTCTTGACTATTATACAGACAATTTATTTGCTCCTACTGCTAGACTATCTACAGTGTAATTAATATTAGTATGGGCAGCATCTAATAATTATGAAATACATCAGATAGATATAAAATTGGTATATCTGTATGGACAATTGACAGAAGACAAAGAAATATATGTTAAACCTCCTCCAGGTAACTTAATAGACAGATTACAGAATGGACAAATATTATGATTATGAAAAGCACTATACAGATTAAAACAAGCTGGTAGAAGATGGTATAAAACACTATCTAATATACTACTTAAATGCAGATTAACAAAATCCAAACATGATAACATTGTATTCTTTACAAAGAAGAAAGAAATAACTGTAGCCATATTATTTGTACATGTCAATGATATTACTATTGCAGTAATGAATAATAATACTATTGTAATGATAAAACAATCTATTGTACATCATTTACAATATACAGACAGTAGCAAATTACACTAGCTACTTAGTATAGAGATTCAATACAACAGAGAGTATAGATTCATCAGGATGTGTCAGACACATTATATTAATAGTATAATAGAACGTTACAAACGAACAAACGAACAAAGTGTACAAACACTCATACAGCCTGGTACACAATTAAAAACAGTATTGCAAACCAATAACAATAGAGAACAAATGTCTGATATACTATACATAAACATGGTTAGCACACTTAGATACATTGTAGACTGTACACAGTCAGATATAGCATTTGCAACAAATCAGTTAGCAAAATACCTCAATGACCCTGGTATGGAGCATTATCTGGCACTTAAACATTGTTACATGTACTTAAAAACTATGAGCAATGTCTGGCTCCAACTTAGCAGCACAAATCAATCAATATTGAATGGCTATACAGACACAGACAGTATGATGCAAGAAGGGCATCATACAATATCAGGATATGCATTTTACTTGAGTGATTCATTAGTTTTGTAGTTAAGTAAAAGACAAACACTAGTGGCAAATTCGATGTATGAAGCTGAATTAATAGCTCTTGCAAGAGGAACACAGGAAGCAATCACACTTACACATTTAGCTGAAGAGATTCTGTAGGTCTCTGATACACCAATTAATATCTATTACAATAACAATACTGTTATACAAACAGTTACATCAGACAAACTCAAATATTCAGAACAAACAAAGCATTTAGATCATAAGAAAGATTTTATTAAATGCTACATTGAGTTAGAGTACATAAATGTGAAATACATACAGACGAACAATCAACAAGCAGATATATTAACTAAAGCACTACATGTACCACAAGTCAAACATCTTACCAGTTTACTCAGACTAGTAAGAGTTTGAAGGGGAGTATTATGAGATGATTAGTTCATCAACAGACGAACCACGAGACAATGACTTCATAATGTCTCAGTTAGAATACATACAATATAAGGACGAGAGACACTGAGCAGTCAATCGTCACCTCACCCCTTG
>NW_006761646.1:0-2141 GCF_000271605.1 Fomitiporia mediterranea MF3/22
CAACAGACTCTGGATACAGTAAAGGTATAATAGAAAGATGTCCTGAGTATGACACTAAACTATTCCTACAAAATTCTAAAGGACAAGAATATTGTAGTATATGTTCTGAATAAGACAGTAAACTATTCCTATAATAAATCTAAGGGAAAAGAGATTGTTATAGTAAGGTAGCTCTTAATTGAGTGAGTTAAGTCCTGAATAAGACATTAAACTATTCTTACAATAGGGAAAATTGTAGTATAGTAGCTCTTAACTGAGTGAGTAATGTTCTGAACAAGATATTAAACTATTCTTATAACAAATCTAAAGTACTAGATTGTTATAACAACATAATTTGAGTAAATCAGAAAATTACTCCTAATACAAGGATAAAAAGGGTATTAGTATATTATATGTCTCCTCCACACTCATAAGAACATATAATAAGGTGCTTCATACACACCTTCTGAACAGAAGTAAAACTAAAGGGGGTAACTAAACTAGAAACTATAAACAAGAGGGAATGACTTCCTACCAGTTAAATTTGGTCTTTAGAGTGTACTATTTCAGTCAGAGAGTCTGAATACTAGTCAAACTAGAGCTAGCTAGTAAAGAACTAGAAGGTAGAGAACACATTAGTCTATATTGTAGACTAACACTGAAAGTAGAATTATAGCAACTAAGGCAAAGGTAGAAGCCCTTTTAATAAGTTAACTAGTTACAACTATTAAAAGGAAAACTATACTCACAAGTATAGCTCTTACTTTTTAGCCATGAAAGTAGACTATAAAAATTAGCTAAAATGAAAGGAAAAGGCATTTATATTCACTTTAATATAGAATACAAAAGAGGCAGACTATAAACAGGAAAGTATCTAAAGGAAAAGATACTAGTATAGGACATACAAAACAAAGGAAACAGAAAGGGGGGAAGGACACAAATCCTACCCAAAAATTAAATCCCAGCCCTATTAATTATAAAGTAAGTATTTTACAATAGTAGTAATACTGTTCAAGAAAGTATTACTTAGAAGGGACTGGATGTTAGGAATTGTAAAATACAGTAACTAAGTTTGGAAAAGCTTAACTCAAGACTTGGGACTGAGTAGTTTATATACAAAACCCTATTAGTCACAAGTCTAAAGATTAGCCAGATCAACTAGGCTACCTTTGTTGTCCTACTTAGTAAGAACTCTAGCTTAGCATTATTAACCTCTAATCATTACTAATAGGTGATCAATCTATTAGTAGAGAGAGGGGACAGGAAGGAGTAAGTACTAAGTCAGTTAGGAAAAGGTAACAAAACCTGAGAACAAGGTCTTTATCTCTCTAAGGTTAAACACATACTCTAGCACAGTATTACTTAATAACCTTAACTAAAGACAAGTCATTTAGAATGCTTGTATAGAGAGGGGATCTGGAAAGAGTATAGTGTCTAGAGTAAGAAGTATAAAGGAAAAGACTAGGAGAAAACCTAAAGAGATAAAAGGAAAATATTATACTTACTTACTATATAACTAGCTAGAAACACTTTGTACAAAGACAAAGGACTATTAAAGCTAGTAAAGAGCTAGAGCTAATACTCTGTAGCTTTATACTTGAGGAGGACTAGTACTAGTGAAAGAAAGGGAACTGAGAGCTCTAAGGAGAGACTACAGGAAAGTAGTCTCCTTTATACACTTTGCTCATATAGATAGGAAAGTAATGAAGTCATAAACATGAGGACTATATGAGGACAACATAAGGAATACATGAGGAAATCTAGAACTTTAGTTATAAGTTCTATGATTGAATACAGAAGTATAAAGATAAGGCTAGAAGTTAATAAGGATAATTGTCTCCTAAACTAAGTCTATTAAAGAAGACTTAGGGAAAGATCTAGAACATTAGTTGTCAGTTCTAGAGTGTACACAAGACAGTCTAGAACTTTGGTTGTAAGTTCTAGGGACAGTACAGAAGCACAGCCTTTTATATTATAGAAGTCATAAGGAGTCATTAGAAGTCATAATACTCTACCTTATAAGAAAAGTGTATTACAAACTAGTATACAGGAAGTACAAGTCAAGTCAGACAGAGTTATAAGAACAATAGAGAGCTCTACTTTATAGGAAAAGTATTACACAGCTTACACAGTATAACTAGTCAGGAGGACTCATAAGGAGT
>NW_006761647.1:0-2141 GCF_000271605.1 Fomitiporia mediterranea MF3/22
CCATTCTGGTTTAGGGTTCTGTCTGTATTGTATACTAGAATCAGAAGTAGAACACATTAAGTAGGGAGGTGGTGTTCCTGTATGAAAGCCTTATTAATGTACAAACTAGTGTATCTACTGTCTACCAGAACCATTGTTCAGATCTGGGGGGATCCTAAGAAGGGAGCTAAGAGGACAGAGACCTGGAGTTAGTATCTGAAACATTCTTAGATGAACTACTACTTGTTCTGAAGGGAATGTACAGCTTGTACAGTCTTGTCATCTGAGAGAGTGAGTATATACACTAACATTTCCTTATTAACCTCTCTCTTTCAACAAGGACAGACTTATGTTCTCAGTTATAAACTCAGCTAAGGCTATCCCTACTTAATACTACAGACAAACTACTAAGTAGTAAATAGGGCTGGATAGTGTTCTGAATGTTCTAAAATCTTGGAACACAGAAGTAGTAGGTCAGATTGTACAGATTTAGACTTGGATGAAGTGTGAAGAGAAGAATCAAAAGAATCAGGAGAAATAGGAGAACTATCTACTTTTATTTTCAACTTTTTTCTTTCTAATAAATAATTTTGTTAATTTATTTTTTCTACTTTTTCTACTTTTTCTACTTTATTTACTTCTAATCCTACAGTGTCTATTAAATCAAAAGTGGCCATTAAAAAATCTGAGTCATAGCCCTTTAGTACTACATTTACTGTTAGGCCTTTACAAAATCCTAGAGTACATAGTCAGGGTCTAGGAGTTCTGAGGTAACTTCTAGATTTGTGGAAAAGGCTTCTTACTACAAATTCTACTCATTACTTGTTATCACTCTAATAACCTAACAAATGTACTGTTGCTTCTGTAGACAGTCCTTAATTTGGTACTCTGACTTTCTGCAGACAAAGCATGCTTCTTACTTTCAGGCTTCTCTAATGTCTATTAGAACAGATTGATTACAAATTACAGGCAGATCAATCTGAGGGCTCAGAACTGTCAGAGCTAGACACATGTGTAAGTGTTCTACACAAACTTGACACATTCAGACTGTGGCTTGGTTGAAGGAAATGGTGTGTATCTTCTACTTAGTGTAAGTAACTAGTTCTAGTGTCATTCTAAGAATCTTATCAACTAGTTCTGAGTGAAGAGCTTTTTCAAGCATTCTAATAAGGACATTATTAAACCTGAGTACAAATCCTGCCTTCCAGGCCAGGATATTGAACTCCTGAAAGAAGGTATTAACAGAATGTTTGCCCTGTTATAGAGATACAAGCTTGTTCTGTGTATTATACTTCTTATTCAGATTAATGAAGGAAGTACAAAGCTACCTTATGAATTCTGAATACAACTTGTTGTTCTGAAGTCAGATCAGGCTTCCAATCCAATAGCCTTTAATCCAGTTCTAGGCCTAGGTGGCTATATTACCTTCCTTCATAAAGGAGAGAACAAATAGGATACAATTGAGATCTGAGAATAGATTGGTCAAAGTAGTAGCTATGTATAGTTTGACTTAGTACTAGAAGTCCTTAAAGTACTGTCTATTAAAGTCTGAAGAGTAGGCTACATACACTTTCTTTCTAGAACAGGTTGTAACTTCTAGAACAATTAGAACAGGTTCTGAAGGGGCTGGAGGCACATAGTTGGTAAAGGCCTCTTAGATAGAGGTCTATACATATTAAGCTAGTTCTACTCATAACTACTAATCTAGTAGGACAGTAGGGGTGGCAGTCAGTGTAGGAGAGTCTATGTTTACACTATAAAGGAATCAGTACTAAACTAAAAGGGGTAATGAATAGAAGAAGGGTGGCAAAAGTTTAAAAGGGTTTAGAAAGTTTAAAATTTAAAAATGTAAAAGGGTTAGGACAAAGAAAAGAGATTAACACAACAGTGAGTACTAATGCTCAAAATGTAGGAGAGTTGTAGGGTGATAATGGGTAGTCTTAATCTGATGTCAGTAACAGTATAGAAGGAACCTGAAGGCTTAGCAAGGGGACCCAGGCTACAACTATCCTACACAACAGAAATACAGAATACAAGCACTAGAACATAGTCAGAACTTACAGAACAGGCAGAGAGAGAGAGTGAGACAAGAGTAGAGTATATAGAGTGAGCCTAAGAGTACAGGACTACCTAGAGTAGACAAGATCAAGACTATAGGACCA
>NW_006761648.1:0-2141 GCF_000271605.1 Fomitiporia mediterranea MF3/22
GAATAACAAAAGGAGACAAACTAGTAATTACAAGAGATGGCAACCTCAGAAAAAGAGAAACAATACTAGAGACACAGATGAATCTGAAGAAGACTATAGTATATACTATATAAAAACACTACAATTAGAAGAGGAACACACTAATTGTGAGAAAGAGTATAGTAAAATGAAGGAACACAATACTATACAAGGAGATTCTATTATACAACAACTTGAAAAACAACAAGAAATACAACCACAGTTCACTCAAGAAGATATAAACAATATTATGAATCCAGATAGGATACTAAGAGCTCTTATTGAACAAATAAGACAGAAATACATAGTCTAGTATGAAGAAGCAGAAGCAGTCAACAAACCATGGGTCAGAAGAACATGGGAAATAATTATGAGTGGATACTTTTTGAAAGCAAAAAGTGAGGAAGACAAAAACTTCTTGAGGGAAACTATCAAAAAGGGAGTCACTCCTATGGGAGGAGACAACAGACTCTAGATACAGTAAAGGTATAATAGAATAATGTCCTGAGTATGACACTAAACTATTCCTACAAAATTCTAAAGGACAAGAATATTGTAGTATGGGTCCTAAATAAGACAGTAAACTGTTCCTATAATAAATCTAAGGGAAAAGAGATTGTTATAGTAAGGTAGCTCTTAATTGAGTGAGTTAAGTCCTGAACAAGGCATTAAACTATTCCTACAATAGGGAAAATTGTAGTATGGTAGCTCTTAACTGAGTAAGTAATGTCCTGAACAAGACATTAAACTATTCTTATAACAAATCTGAAGTACTAGATTGTTATAACAACATGATTTGAGTAAATCAGAAAACTACTCCTAATACAAGGATAAAAAGGGTATTAGTATATTATATGTCTCCTTAACACTCATACAGACATATAATAAGGTGTTCCAAACACACCTTCTGAACAGAAGTAAAACTAAAGGGGGTAACTAAACTGGAAACTACAAACAAGAGGGAATGACTTCCCACCAGTTAAATTTGGTCTTTAGGGTGTACTATTTCAGTCAGGGAGTCTGAATACTAGTCAAGCTAGAGCTAGCTAGTGAAGAACTGGGAGGCAGAGGACACACAGTCCATATTGCAGACTGACACTGAAAGCAGAATTATAGCAACTAAGATAAAGGTAGAAGCCCTTTTTAATAAGTTAACTAGTTACAACTATTAAAAGGAAAACTATACTCACAAGTGTGGCTCTCACTTTTCAGCCATGAAAGTAGGCTATAAAAATTAGCCAAAATGAAAGGAAAAGGCATTTATATTCACTTTAATACAGAATACAAAAGAGGCAGACTATAAACAAGAAAGTATCTAAAGGAAAAGATACTAGTACAGGACATACAAAACAAAGGAAACAGGAAGGGGGGAAGGACACAAATCCCACTCAAAATTAAATCCCAGCCCTATTAATTATAAAGCAAGTATTTTACAATAGTAGTAATACTGTTCAAGAAAGTATTACTTAGGAGGGACTGAATGTTAGAAATTGTAAAATACAGTAACTAAGTTTGGAAAAGCTTAACTCAAGACTTGGGACTGAGTAGTTTATATACAAAACCCTATTGGTCACAAGTCTAGAGATTGGCTAGATCAACTAGGCTACCTTTGTTGTCCTGCTTAGTAAGAACTCTAGCTCAGCATTATTAACCTCTAATCATTACTAATAGGTGATCAATCTATTAGCAGAGAGAGGGGACAGGAAGGAGTAGGTACTAAGTCAGTTAGGAAAAGGTAACAAAACCTGAAGACAAGGTCTTTATCTCTCCAAGGTTAAACACATACTCTAGCACAGTATTACTTGATAACCTCAACCAAAGACAAGTCATTTAGAATGCTTGTATGGAGAGGGGATCTGGAAAGAGTATAGTGTCCAGAGTAAGAAGTATAAAGGAAAAGACTAGGAGAAAACCTGAAGAGATAAAAGGAAAATATTATACTTACTTACTACATAGCTAGCTAGAAACACTTTGTACAAAGACAAAGGACCATTAAAGCTAGGAAAGAGTCAGAGCCAATACTCTGAAGCTCTATGCTTGAGGAGGACTAGTACTAGTGAAGGAAAGGGAACTGAGAGCTCTGAGGAGAGACTACAGGAAAGTAGTCTCCTTTATACACTTTG
>NW_006761649.1:0-2141 GCF_000271605.1 Fomitiporia mediterranea MF3/22
CATCTGAGACATACTCTTGTGTAGTCTCATCTTAACACTCCCCTTCAAACTCTTACTAGGTCTAGTAGACTTGTAAGATGTTTGCTTGTAGTATGTATAGATAGTTTAATCATTATAACTGTATTGTACAATTGTTCGTTCGTGTAACACGTTTATAACTTGATATAGTTAATAATAATATTATTAGCATTATAGTAATGCATTGTCTGTTCTGTGTACTGTCCGTTCTGAATGTTATCCACTTTGTGTTAAGTTTGTCCAATGTTATATTAATTAAGTATATTTAATTAGTTCATTCGTTCGTAATATACTAATAGATTGTTTGTAAATGTTATTAAATAATTTATAAATGCTTCAGAGACCTGCAGAATCTTGTCAGCATGTGTAGGTATGTATATGTGCATATTTAAATCATAAATGTAATTGCTTGTTTTGTTTTATCATTTGTTATTCAGACATATTGTTTGTTATTAAGTCATATTGTTTGTTATTCAGTTTGTTTGAGTACTCTAGTAATTTCTTTTTAATTTGCTGTGAAACTAATGAATCATGCTAGTAAAATGTATATTCAATGTTGTAATAATATCCTTCTTTAATCATTACTGTCCATGTTCGTCTACGTTTGTATATGTGTTAAGCATTCAGCAATAGCTGATTTATGTCTTTGGATTGAAGCTTTGCATTGATTGTATATTGTAATATCAATAATAATATTTGTTTTTGCCAGATTGCTTCATTCTGAGATCAATGAGGTTTTATGCTAACATATATTTGTTACATAGATGTTATGTCTGGCTGCAGGCATCTTGCTATGTGTCTAGGTACATCATATATGTATTATATCATGAATGTACTGTTCGTTTGTTTGCTTTACATTATTGTTTATAGTTATGTATTAATTTATTAATGTTATGTTTGTTAATTGATTGTTTCTGATGCATCCTGAGTAACTATGTGATCTGTTGTATTGTTTCTTTAATAGCCAACATAGTTATCCATTGTAAATCATTACTAACGTGTGTTTGTATTATTTATCATTAACAATGTTGTTGTGAATTGTTGCAATCATAGTATTGTGTATATATATGTGTATGTTATGGCTATTGTTCTTTGCTTTTTCTTTTGCAAAGAATGATGTATTGTAACACAATCTACATATAAGTGATATATCAGATTATGTTTACTATAATTGTCTCCTAGCATTCTTTAGTTAATCTAGTGCTATACACAATTGTAGTATTTGTTCAACGTTTTATTTGTTAATTGGTTTGCTAGGTAAAACGTTTTATATATTGGTTTTATTTATTTTATTTGAATCATCATATAGATATACCTATTAGTATCTATCCAATGTATTTCATAGTATTATAATGCTGTTCACACTTGTATTAATCACACAGTGAGGGCAAATTAATTGTTTGTACAAGAATCAATTTAATAGTTTTATTTAATTATATGTATATGCTCTATACTTGTTTATATAGTTATTATCTGTGTATTGTTTGGTTGTAGTTGTGAATTATATCACAATTATATTTGTATTATCATATAGATATATTATTTATCATTTTATGTACATTCTGAAGTATTATTTTCGTTATTCATCACTTTTATCCATGAACTATAGTCTGAATTGATGAATTATTTTGTTATATGATGTGATAATTGTCTGTATATTATTTATTTTCGTATTAAACACTGTTAAGTTAATTATATTATCATATTAATATTATTTGCCAAGTATGAGCATTTGTTTTGTAGTAGAATTATTATTTATTTAACATTGAAGTTCAATCACACATTGTGTTGACTTCTGTTATTTAGTTCCAATTGACATAATTTCACTTTGTACCAAATGATTTACCTTTATGATCTGTTATGTCTGTCTGTAACTTCTATTACTTAGTCAGTGCTTAGTCTGTGTATTTCGTTATTCTATTTTTTGTAGCATCTGTAGTATTATACTTTCTGTTCCATTGTTTATATTTAGTTATTAATTGTTTGTGCATATTATCCATTTTCTCCCCTTCAATTCAAGAAGGTATTTCTTTGAAGAATTGGATATTTCTTTAATGTTTATTAATTGTTGTTATAATATAATATTTATATATAATAATTGTAATTGCTTTTGTGGGTCGATT
>NW_006761650.1:0-2141 GCF_000271605.1 Fomitiporia mediterranea MF3/22
CATACAAGATCAGACTGGTCCTGTAGTCTTGATCTTGTCTACTCTAGATAGTCCTGTACTCTTAGGCTCACTCTATATACTCTACTCTTGTCTTACTCTCTCTCTCTGCCTGTTCTGCCTGTTCTGACTAAGTTCTAGTACTTGTGTTCTGTATTTCTGTTGTGTAGGATAGTTGTAGCCTGGGTCCTCTTACTAAGCCTTCAGGTCCCCTCTACACTGTCACTAACATCAGATTAAGACTACCTATTACTACTCTACAACTCTCCTATGTTTTGAGCATTAGTACTCACTATTGTGTTGATCTCTTTTCTTTGTCCTAACCCTTTTACATTTTTAAATTTTAAACTTTTTAAACCCTTTTAAACTTTTGCCACCCTTCTTCTATTCATTACCCCTTTTAGTTTAGTGCTGATTCCTTTGTAGTGTAAACATGGACCCTCCTACACTGACTACCACCCCTACTGTAAGATATACTCACTTTACTAGTCCTAATCCTTAGGAATAGTAACAGAATAGAGTATAGAGGGTAAGACTTGTAGACTTGTAGGGTGAGAGGGTAAAGGAGTCCTACTTTAGTCAAGCTGCAAGTATAGTCTAGTAGGTTGGTAGTAGAGTACTTCCAAGTACTAAGTAACTTAAGTTGATAAAACTATCTTTTAAGGGCCAAACTGGCCTCCTTATATACCTTTTGTTAGAGTAATGTTACTCTAGTGACTTTAGTAACTCCCTTTACTGTTGTTCCCATGAAGTAGAGCTGGCTAATCCTTTAGACTGTATACTACACTGGTTTGTGTTTTCTATTAATCTGCTAACACTGGTTTGTGTCTTCTTGTATTCTAGATTAATCTTCTAATGACTCCTTTACTGTATTGTTATGTCTTCTATACTTCCTCTCATACTTCTAATGACTCCTTATGAGTCCTCCTGACTAGTTATACTGTGTAAGCTGTGTAATACTTTTCTTATAAAGTGGAGCTCTCTATTGTTCTTATAACTCTGTCTAACTCAACCTGTACTTCCTGTACACTAGTTTGTAATACACTTTCTCATAAGGTAGAGTATTATAACTTCTAATGACTCCTTATGACTCTTATAATATAAAAGGCTGTACTTCTGTACTGCTCCTAGAACTTACAACCAAAGTTCTAGACTGTCTTGTGTACACCCTAGAACTGACAACTAATGTTCTAGATCTTTCCCTAAGTCTTCTTCAATAGACTTAGTTTAGGAGACAATTATCCTTATTAACTTCTAGCCTTATCTTTGTGCTTCTGTATTCAATCATAGAACTTACAACCAAAGTTCTAGATTGTCTCATGTATTCCTCATGTTGTCCTCATATAGTCCTCATGTTTATGACTTTACTACTTTCCCATCTATATGGGCAAAGTGTATAAAGGAGACTACTTTCCTGTAGTCTCTCCTCAGAGCTCTCAGTTCCCTTTCCTTCACTAGTACTAGTCCTCCTTAAGTATAGAGCTTCAGAGTATTGACTCTAACTCTTTCCTAGCTTTAATGGTTCTTTGTCTTTGTACAAAGTGTTCCTAGCTAGCTATGTAGTTTCTCCCTAAGTAAGTATAATATTTTCCTTTTATTTCTTCAGGTTTTCTCCTGGTCTTTTCCTTTATACTTCTTACTCTAGACACTATACTCTTTCCAGATCCCCTCTCTATATAAGCATTCTAAATGACTTGTCTTTGGTTAAGGTTATCAAGTAATACTGTACTAGAGTATGTGTTTAACCTTAGAGAGATAAAGACCTTGTTCTCAGGTTTTGTTACCTTTTCCTAACTGACTTAGTACCTACTCCTTCCTGTCCCCTCTCTCTACTAATGGATTGATCACCTATTAGTAATGATTAGAGGTTAATAATGCTGAGCTGGAGTTCTTACTAAGCAGGACAACAAAGGTAGCCTAGTTGATCTGGCCAATCTCTAGACTTGTGACTAATAGGGTTTTGTATATAAACTACTTAGTCCCAAGTCTTGAGTTAAGCTTTTCCAAACTTAGTTACTGTATTTTACAATTCCTAACATCCAGTCCCTCCTAAGTAATACTTTCTTAAACAGTATTACTACTATTGTAAAATACTTGCTTTATAATTAATAAGGCTGGGATTTAATTTTGGGTAGGATTTGTGT
>NW_006761651.1:0-2140 GCF_000271605.1 Fomitiporia mediterranea MF3/22
AATTAGAAATCAAACCACAAAAGCAATTACAATTATTATATATAAATATTATATTATAACAACAATTAATAAACGTTAAAGAAATATCCAATTCTTTGAAGAAATACCTTCTTAAATTGAAGGGGAGAAAATGGATAATATGCACGAAAAATTAATAACTAAATATAAACAATGGAATGGAAAGTATAACACTATAGACACTACAAAAAATAGAATAATGAAATGTATGGACTAAGTACTGACTAAGTAATAGAAGTTACAGACAGACATAATGGATCATAAAGGTAAATCATTCAGTACAAAGTGAAACTATGTTGATCAGAACTAAATAATGGAAGTCAACACAATGTGTGATTGAACTTCAACATTAAATAAATAATGATTCTACTATGAAACAAATGCTCATACTTGGCAAATAATATTAATATGATAATATAATTAACTTAACAGTGTTTAATACAAAAATAAATAATATACAGACAATTATCACATCATATAACAAAATAATTCATTAATTCAGACTATAGTTCATAGATAAAAGTGATGAATAACGAAAATAATACTTTGGAACATACATAAAACAATAAATAATATATCTATATGATAATACAAATATAATTGTGATATAATTTGCAACTACAACTGAACAATACACAGATAATAACTATATAAACAAGTATGGAGTACATACATATAATTAAATAAAACTATTAAATTGATTCTTGTACAAACAATTAATTTGCCCTCACTGCACAATTAATACAAGTGTGAACAGTATTATAATACTATGAAATACATTGGATAGGTACTAATAGGTATATCTATACAATGATTCAAATAAAATAAATAAAACTGATATATAAAACGTTTTACCTAGCAAACCAATTAACAAATAAAATGTTGAACAAATACTACAATTGTGCATAGTACTAGATTAACTAAAGAACACTAGGAGACAATTATAGTAAACATAATCTGATATATTAATTATATGCAGATTGTGTTACAATACATTATTCTTTGCAAAAGAAAAAGCAAAGAACAATAGCTATAACATACACATATATATACACAATACTATGATTGTAACAATTCACAATAACATTGTTAATGATAAATAATACAAACACACAATAGAAATGATTTATGACAGATAACTATGTTGGCTATTAAAGAAACAATGCAACAGATTGTATAGTTACTCAGGATACATTAGAAATGATCAATTAACAAACATAATGTTAATAAATTAATACACAGATATAAACAATAATGTAAAGCAAACAAACAAACAGTACATTTATGATATAATACATATACAATACACTTAGACACATAGTAAGATGCTTGCAGCCAGACATAACATCTATGCAACAAATATACATTAGCATAAAACCTTATTGATCTTAGAATGAAGCAATCTGGCAAAAACAAATATTATTATTAATATTACTAATATATGATTGATGTAAAGCTTCAATCCAAAGACATAAATCAGCTATTACTGAATGCTTAATGCATATACGAATGTAGACAAACATGGACAGTAATGATTAAAGAAGGATATTATTGCAACATCAAATATACATTTTACTAGTATGATTTATTAGTTTCACAGCAAAGTAAAAGGAAATTACTAGAGTACTCAAACAAACTTAATAACAAACAATATGACTGAATAACAGACAATAAAACAAAACGAGCAATTGCATTTATAATTTAAATATGCACATATACATACCTACACATGCTAACAAGATTCTACAAGTCTCTGAAGCATTTACAAATTATTTAATAACATTTACAAACGATCTATTGTAATAACAATACTGTTATTCAACAGTATACTATGAACAAACGAACTAATTAAATATACTTAATCAATATAACATTGGACAAACTTAACACAAAGTGGATAACATTCGGAACGGACAGTACATGGAACAGACAATGCATTACTATAATGCTAATAATATTATTATTAACTACATTAAGTTATAAATGTGTTACACAAACAAACAATTGTACAATGCAGTTATAATGATTAAACTATCTATACATACTGTAAGCAAACATCTTACAAGTCTACTAGACCTAGTAAGAGTTTGAAAGGGAGTGTTAAGACGAGACTACACGAGAG
>NW_006761652.1:0-2139 GCF_000271605.1 Fomitiporia mediterranea MF3/22
TTGTGAAGTTTGTATAAATTGTATCAGTTATTGTTTTTGTTATACAATAATACAAAATGTTGCCTGTATGTATGCCAGCATTATTAGAGGAAGGGGGATCATGCTCTAGATGGTCTAAGAGCATTATGGCAGTGAGTGCACTGTGTATGCACAAGCACCATATCTTGTATCCCTTTGCACCAACCAACTTTTCTGTTCCCTCAAAGAACTTTGTAATGTCAGAGTCCTTCATTGTAACATTAACAAAGGTATACATTGTAGACAACATTGTAATGAGTTTGGGGGGAGAGGGAGGTCTTAGGCTTGGTGGTCTGGCAGGAGGCAAAGGTGTTCTGTAAGAGCAAGTGTGTGAGAGCATTCAATAGGCACTAAGGCTCATAACCTTTTAACAAGTATAGTAGGAGTGCTCCAAGTACTCTCTCTTATTAAGATATCAAGCAAGTATCTACCTTATATACTATATAGTGAAGTCTGATAATCCAAGACATTCTAAGTGTAGTAATTCTACATAAGGCAATTGGGGATTTCCTAATCTAGAGCACAATCTAATATAAACATAAGTATATATTTCTCCAACTTGTCCAAACCCTCAACCTCTGGATCCATTAACATCTGTACTAATGCCTTCAGCACTATAAACAGAGTAAGCTGCAAATAGTATAGACCCAAAAGGTAAAATAAATAGTAAGCCAACTTGCTCATTCTGTATTACAGTTACTAATTAAAATCTATATTTAGCTGAAGCCTTTGAAATCTGAAATCAACAAGCCTTGAACCTTTCTAACAAAAGTTTGCAAATTCTTGCAACATTAGCTGGACCACTATATATGAGTACAGTATAGAGCTTACATAAAGTCTAGAACTTCTTAATATTGCCTTCCTGCCTGTACTCAAGTCCAAGACTTGTAAGTAGTAAGGACACAGTCAGAGTTGTAAGGAGAGTGAAGCAATGTCTTTGTAAGGTTGTACTGTCTGGGCAGACAGGAAGCATTAAATCAAGCATGCAGATGACAAAGAAGATATGCTTGGGCCAACAAAGAAGCAGAGTATAGGTAAGGAAACTGTTGTAGGGCTGCCCAACACCTGTTCTATATCATTTGACAATACAATGAGTGCAACTAACATTAAGCAGCTACTATCACACAACATTGCCCTTTCTAATGATCTTACAGACTTGGGAAAGGACAAGAGCAACATGATAGTGAAGTTGCCATCCCCACACTGTTGTCAGGAAAAAGGTACCAGTCATTTTTAATCTTATATGAGTATATAATATGTAAAATATCAATAATATGTAAAACATTATATACTGCTTTCCCTTGGCTGAAAATGTTATCTAAGATACAATAAGGTTAAATAAGTCAGATTAATATTATGGAAAGTAATAAGAATTATATGTTATTATAATATAAGTGTAAGATAAATACATATTATGAAGATGTATAAGAGCTTATACTGCTTTCCCCAAACTGATAAGATACTATTTTACTTGTCACTTTCTATAAGTCAAATAACATATTATATGACATTATAAGCTATTTACAGTTTTATCTAATATTTTAATTCATTATAATATAATATAAATATATTAAATAATATATATATATATATATATTTGTAGCTAATACATGCAAAAACTACATACAGTGAAACCTGTCAATAAGCATACTTGTAGTTTAGCATTTCCTCTCAATAAGCATGAAAAATTTGATCCACCAAGTTGGTAGGCAGGAAAATAGAGGTATATTAAGTATAAAGGGCATTAAGCATTAAGCATTAAGGTGTGAGATCAAGAATATGCTTAATTAAAGGAAATTTTGGGTCATGTAACAGTACAGATCTTGACCCAGAGAGAGCCACTTTTTGTACAGGCCACCTCCATTTTATAAAATAAATGTATAATGTAATGAAAACCACTATTAAAACTTATTGATCATCATGTCTGAGGAGCTTGGATGTGCACAGAACCCAGATGGAACACTCAAGGATGCTAGTGAAATTGTTTTCACTTATTCTAGAGAAGCTTCCCCTGTCAATCTCTCAGCTCTGCTTCCAGATATCCATGCTTCCACTAGTATTCATCCACAAACAAGTACAGTCAATGATACATCTCTACCAAAGGATCCTGCCCATGGCAAA
>NW_006761653.1:0-2138 GCF_000271605.1 Fomitiporia mediterranea MF3/22
ACATTATGAAGTCATTGTCTTGTGGTTCGTCTGTTGATGAACTAATCATCTCATAATAGTTCTTCAACTGGGTATCCCTTCCAGTAGATAAGGAACTTGAGTTTTCTGTGCACCAGCTTGGCATCCACTACATACTCTACTTTGTATTCCAGTTTAGAACCAATGAGTTCTGGTGGAGGCAGTAGGGGTCTTTGTTGTAAAGGAAAACCTGGATTGTAGTATTAAGACAGTAGAACCTTGTTAAACACTGGGTGTATGTACTTCCATGTTGCTGGAAGTTGGAGTTTGTAGGCAGAGGCACTGACCTTCTTTTTAATAACAAAGGGTCTGAAGCACTTGTTGTCCAACTTCTTCTGTTGAGAGGGAGAACTTAAGGGGGGCACACATAGACAAGGGGTGAGGTGACAATTGACTGCTCAGTGTCTCTTGTCCTTATATTGTATGTATTCTAACTGAGACATTATGAAGTCATTGTCTTGTGGTTTGTCTGTTAATGAACTAATCATCTCATAATACTCCCTTTCAAACTCTTACTAGTCTGAGTAAACTGGTAAGATGTTTGACTTGTAGTACATGTAGTACTTTAGTTAATATATCTGCTTGTTGATTGTTTGTCTGTATGTATTTTGCATTTATGTACTCTAACTCAATGTAGCATTTAATAAAATCTTTCTTATGATCTAAATGCTTTGTTTGTTCCGAATATTTGAGTTTGTCTGATGTAACTGTTTGTATAACAGCATTGTTATCACAAAAGATATTAATTAGTGTATCAGAGACCTGCAGAATCTCTTCAGCTAAATGAGTAAGTGCAATTGCTTCCTGTGTTCCTCTTACAAGAGCTATTAATTCAGCTTCATACATTGAATTTGCCACCAGTGTTTGTCTTTTACTTGACTACGAAACTAATGAATTGCTCAAGTAAAATGCATATCCTGATATTGCACAATGCCCTTCTTGCATCATACTGTCTGTGTCTGTATAGCTGTTCAATATTGATTGATTTGTGCTACTGAGTTGGAGCCAGACATTGCTCATAGTTTTTAAGTACATGTAACAATGTTTAAGTGTCAGATAATGCTCCATACCAGGGTCATTAAGGTATTTTGCTAACTGATTTGTTGCAAATGCTATATCTGACTGTATACAGTCTGCAATGTATCTAAGTGCACCAACCATGTTCATGTATAGTATATTAGACATTTGTTTTCTATTGTTATCAGTTTGTGATACTGTTTTTAATTGTGTACCAGGCTGTATGGGTGTTTGTACACTTTGTTTGTTTGTAAGTTTGTAACGTTCTATTATACTATTAATATAATGTGTCTGACACATCCTGATGAATCTATGCTCTCTGTTGTGTTGAATCTCTATACCAAGTAGCTAGTGTAATTTGCTGCTGTCTGTATATTGTAAATGACATACAATAGATTGTTTTATTATTACAATAGTATTATTATTCATTGCCACAATAGTAATATTGTTGACATGTACAAATAATATGGTTACAGTTATTTCTTTCTTCTTTGTGAAGAATACAGTGTTATCATGTTTGGATTTTGTTAATCTGTATTTAAGTAGTATATTAGATAGTGTTTTATACCATCTTCTACCAGCTTGTTTTAATCTGTATAGTGCTTTTTGTAATCATAATATTTGTCCATTCTGTAGTCTGTCTATTAAGTTACCTGGAGGAGGTTTAACATATATTTCTTTGTCTTCTGTCAATTGTCCATACAGATATGCCAATTTTATATCTATCTGATGTATTTCATAATTATTAGATGCTACCCATGCTAATATTAATCACACTGTAGATAGTCTAGCAGTAGGAGCAAATAAATTGTCTGTATGATAGTCAAGGCTGTTAATCTGATAGTTTCCTTAAACTACTAATTGTGCTTTATATTTTTCTATGCTATTATCAGTATATTGCTTTATTTTATAGACAAATTGTGTTCTGATAATGTTAATATTATTGTGTGGATTTGTGATTTCCCATGTATTATGATTTTCTAATTGTTTTATTTTGTCTTTCATAGCTGCAATCTATGAATCACAATCCAGACGTTGGATTGCTTCATAAAATGAAGTTGGATCTGATTGTATTTCACTTATTTTAGTATTAAATCCGTAAA